>NC_046362.1:17438997-17589073 GCF_011125445.2 Fundulus heteroclitus
TCCTCCCCAAAGAGGGCTCACTCACAGGGAGGCGGACCGCTCGGCGTTGGCTCAGCAGAAGCGCTGACAGCATTTCATTTTTAACAGCTTGCAGAAGCTTTTTTTTTTTTTTTTTTTTCTTGCAGTGAGATGTTTCCCCAACTCGTTCTGTTTTTTTGCATTCGATATCGGTCGATCCGTCTCATCCGACGCGTTCATGGGAAGCCTGACAAGTCCGTTTTTTTTTCTCTCCGCTAAATATGTGCCTGGCTGCTTTTTGACATTGACAGATAAGAGAGGTAAGAGGATGGATCTTTGATTAGACGACTTGTTTGTTAAATCTTTGGCGTTCAAATAGACTGAACGGGTCAGCAAAGCTACAAACTGGCCAGCCTCAGCATCCTTGCGCCTCTCTGCGTGGAGATGTGTCGTACAGTAACTCGGACTTGACCTGAATGTTATCTGGATCAGCTCAACATCAAAAGCTGACATTGACGTGTGTGAGATTAGTGGGTATGCATGATGTGACCCTGATCATTTGCTGTATAGACCAACCAAAAAATATGGACGGCACGTTAGGATTGTATGCTGGTTATAACATGATCGATTGTGGCAATGTGGTTCATAAGCATAAATAACTCTTTTGGATGACATTTCCATGTTTGCAGAGGTCAGAGAGCATACACCACTCATTTTCCCCCAAGATGCCAACCGGTAGGAAGGTTGTGTATGCTCTGATTAGAGGCCATCTCTCTTTACACAGATGCTCATGTGGTGTGAGGATGTGTTTCAGAGCTTTGATGTGTGCTGATTCCACACAGGTACAGGAGAGGAAATGGTATCTCCATTCCTCTGGGGGGGAAGAGGCCATGGCAGAAAAGGTTCCACACACACACACTGGCCACTTTGTTATACAGTAAATCAGCAGAATGCGCGGCTGCAACTCAATGCATTTATTATTCCAGGTGTGATGAAAATGACTTGCTGAAGTTCTAACTGAGCTCCATAATGAGGAAGAAAGGAGATTTAAGAGGCGTTGAAGGCTGGATGGTTTTTGTTGCTAGATGGGCTTGTTTCAGAGCTTCAGAAGCTGGCGATCTACTGGGATTTTCACCCACAACTGTCTCTCGGATTTACAGAAATTGGTCTGGAAACGAGGAGAAAATTAAAAAATGTTAAAATCCCTCGATGATGTTAGAAGTCAAAGGAGAATACGGGAGTTTAAAGATGATACAAATGCAACAGCTATAGTTCAAATAGACGACTCATTACAGCCAAAGAAAGCAGAACACCAGCTTTAGATGCACAAGATGTCAAACCTTGAACTACATTGACAACAGCATCAGCAGACCACACATAAGATAGGAAACTGAAGATCGACAGGAATGGATTACAAAAATGTCTCCTGGTTTGAAAAGTCTCAATTTCAACTGACATTCATTCAGAAGGTTGGGTCAAAATGTAGTGGAACCGGTTTTTAAATCATGGATTCATACAGCTTGTCTCAGCAGTTCAGACAGATGGTGGTGGTGTCATGGTGTGAGGGATCTTTTCTTTAGACACTTTGGGCCACGTGGTACCAAATGAACATTATTTATATGATGCCCGAGTGTTGTTGCTGAGCAAGTTTTTCTATTTAAGACCACAGCGTACCTCTGATGGTTGATTCTAGCAGGATAATGCAGCATATCACTCAAATCATCTAAAGCTGGTTTTGTAACATGACAATAAGTTCTCTGTATTCCAATGGTGTTTGCAGTCACCAAATCTCAAATCCAACGGAGTACCTTTGGGATGTTGTGCGATGGGAGCTTCACAAGCTGGCAGATGGGCAGCAACTGTGTGATGCTTTAATGTAAATACGGACCAAAACCTCTGTTTATCAACACCTTTTTCAATCTGTGCCACAAATGATTAAATCAGTAAAGCAAAAAAGGGATCCAACCCAGTATTTGGAAGCTATACCTAATAAAGTCGCTGGTGAGGGTATGCTACAAACCATCTTCATCTTAGAAGCTGAACAAAACCCATATTGTATTGAGCTGATTGACAAAGTCAGTGGTCTTGCACATCAGCTTTTTTACGTATCGCCATTAGGCCTGGTTACCAGCTTTACCAAGGTTTCCAAAAATGTGTTGTTTTCTGTTTAGACATTTAATCAGCCCCCTGAGAAAGTGTGTCTCTGTATTTTCTCTGGCTGTAAGAAGCAGAAAAACGCAGTGCTCCCCACCTCCCCAGCTGTTGCTGTACACTGACAGTCCACTCACTGAAAGAAGGTGGTTACACTATTGTATTGCTTTCTGCAAAGAAAATTCAGCTGTTCTGTATTTTCCGTCAAAAAATATCACAGATGGGTGGTACTAATGTAGGCGTGACACTTATAGAAGCACCGCCCATCCAAGTGTCTAAATTGAGCAGGTTTTCCCTATAACGGACAGGAAAAAACAAAATGCTGAATGATGCCACATGATAAGGTAATGCTACAAGATAACGCTACAATACTGATGTCTGAAAGTAACTTAAAAAGGTCACTAAAGTCCCTGTATCTGCAACAGTGAAGTAGTAAGCCTCAAATACATAATGCCATCTGTTTAAAGTGTAACTTACCCCAAAATCAACTTTTTTTGCAGATAAAGGGCCTGATTTTCAAAGGGTTTGTACATATTAAAACAGGTACAAAGGGATTAGTTTGTACAAAGCTGATCGTCAAACTATATAGGAGCAAAGCAATGTGCATTTCTAAAATGAGCAGAACAGTGAGAACAGACGTTTTTGCGCAAGTGCCTTCATGGATGGGCAAATCACATGCTAATAACCAAGCCGTGCAAATTTATGGGCGGGAATATGCAAATGTAAAGACGTAATAACCGAAAAGTGATTTTCCAAAGCTTGAACTGAGAGTTGGGGCAGTTTTTGCCTATATTTAGTACCTCTGAAAGTCAGGTGCAAACTTGCATGCAAAAATGCCTGTGTACCTTGTGGCCAGAAAGGAGGCATTGGTATGACAGAAGAAGGACAGAGAGTCTCTCTGCATGTGAACATATCTGGGCTGTTAAAATAACAACAGTAGAATAATTTTAGTGAGGAAAGGAACATCTGCTAGATTTAGCGTCTTAGGGGGCATGCTGGCGGTGGTGGGGCGGGACCCCATATTAATCTTCATGCACTTAAACCGAGGTGAAAAATACCAAAACCTGATCCTAAACATTGTGGCATGCTTGTGAATAAACAAAGCTGAATATTAACTGAGAAGAGCCTGTAGTCTGTAAAGACCTTAAACCCTGGAAAGTTTTTAATCATGCTGGACTGACTGGAGTCACTGAAAAGAGGGGAGGGCGCTGCGCCAGACTGAAGCTTTCAATTCGATAAGAATATTTTAGGGATGCAGTAGTTGATCACTAAAACAAATATGTAAATTTACCAAAAAGTCAGACATTGTATTGAGCTGCTGTTGAATAAATTAGCATGTACCAGATCCTTGTATACACTGTGAAAAAGATCTGATAGGTATAAGGAAGCACACAGTACAAAACTAAAGATAAGCAATCATGAAAAAATAGTTTTAATGAAATGTACACACTTCTATAAAATATATTAACATATATGGTCCTTGTTTACGCTGTGAAAAAGACTTAAATGCCAGATCCATGATTGTTTTGAAACACATTTACTTTGCAAAGAATGAGTCTATTTTTCCCCTTAGAAGTAAAACTTATTTGTATCATCAGCAAATTGATAGGAGGAAACTAACATTTACATATTTCTCTAAACGAGGGATGAATTGTGATTGGTTTTTGCCATAATTAATAAAGTTAAAGTTCAGTCTGTCATAATGTAATTCATCACGTCTTTCTCTAAAGCAGAAATAACCACGTGCCTTTAAAAATTATCTGTATTTTTCTTAGTATTGGTATCGAGTTTGACATTTTTGTATCGTACGCTTTACAGGTTAAATGTAAGCATTTCGATCATGTTTTACATTTTTGTATAAATTCCCTGACACAGTTAAACTTCTTCATTTTAGGTCAAGATTATCATACCCTGAGAATCTTATACCAGCTCTCTTTACACAGACCTTTGTGCAGTGTGAGGAGGTATTTTAGAGCCTTAATGCGTGGTGATTTCATACACGTACACGGGAGTAAATGTTCTCTCCTTTACTCAGGGGTAAGGAAGCCATAGACTATGTTCTAAAAATATTGTAGCCAACCTACTTCATAAAATATATTGTGTTGGGGGTTGAGTCACCGAGGGACTACATGGTACTTGCACATCAGATTTTTATTTATTTATTTTTTGCATCAAAACTTAAGCAGTTGGTTGTTTTTCCACGTTACAAAAATCCAAGCAATCTTTTTTACTGTGCATCAGCTGAGCATTTTCACTGAGCGACTTTATTCGTCTTTTTTTATTTGCTCAAGCATAACCTTACCATGCACCAGGATTTAGACTGGAGAATGACTTGTTTTACTTAGAGATGCATCAGTCCAGTTTTTTTCTGATCCAATCCAATACCTATACCTGGGCTAAGCGTATCGGCCGATACCCCATACTAATCCGATACTACTGTTGAATGAATGAACCGTATACCTTGCCATGTGAGTGAAGTTATCAGGCTTGAAATGAACATTGTTGAAAAAAGTTCTGCATGTTCTTTAGCATGGTGCTTTTGGAGGTGCTTATTTAAGTTTGTGGTGTTGAATTTACCAGCCTTATCACCCCCTCACAACTTTGCACATTGCAGATGCTGCATGTTGCAGTTGGACTTGTTGGCGTCTAAAGTTCAGTGTTTCACCTTGAAAATTTGTCTTGGGGGGATTTCTTCCACTTAGCTTACCATTAATGTCACAGAATACAGCTTTATATGAGCAGCCATCTTCTGTCTCTCTTAACCTTTCTATTATTTATCCATCTTCTGTTTCTCTTTTTTTATGTTTCTCTCTATCGTGTAAATTTATACATGGTTATATTTTGAAGGCTACTTGTGTTTCTTCCTTCCTACTTCTTAATTGAATGAAAATCTCTTTAAAATCTAGATCTGCCATATAGTATTACAATATTTCAATAATATTTTTGAGCGATTTTGTTCAATGGTAGGGGAAACACTAGTTTAAAATGTTTCCAAATAGCAGACTTGGCTTGGTCAGGCACTTGCTCCATATTGCTTTGTGTTTGCTCATCGCTAGCTGCTTTGTGTGCTCTCTGTAACTGCTGTTGCAAACATAGAAGTGACTAGATTGGCGTAACTATATTGCTGTGTTAGATATTAATAAAAAAAAAAAGAAAGACTGGATCGGAATCCTGGATCGGCATCAATCATATATCTGCTCCAGCTAATGAATCAAAATCGGAGCAGATATATGATCCGGGTATTGGATCGGCGCATCTCTAGTTTTACCCGATTGAAATAATCAGAAATGCATGCTGCATCTGCAGCTGCTGTTCTGGATGGTGTTATATAGTACTAATGCTTAAGGCTTGGTTCAAACCCTTAGTACACATCCCAAAAATGCATGACCTAGTGGTACAGTAAGGTAATTGGAGTGCCAGATAACATCATCCACATACTCCCTGTTAGGTGGATGAGAATGAGTTCCTTTGTAGTAGGTTTAAAGCACCACTAACACAATATTTTTGTATTAAAAAAAATCTATATAAGTCTCTTTTCACATTTCACAGTACCAGCATATTTCTTGTTTTAATTTAAATGTGTCAGTAAAATAACAAACTGTTTCTTAAGTGCTGAGAAAAGCCTGCACAAACACGAACCATGCACTCTAAACATATCTGACAAAGGTGGTGTAAATATGAAGGCTAATCTTAGCAAATATTCAGGACTAACCTTGCCTGAAAGCTGAATTCTCGCAGTATTTGTGCATTCACAAACACACGAGAATCCATCTTGTACTGCTCCCGCTTCAACCGTTTTATATCGAGATAGTCTATGTTGTGTTATAATTATACTTTTATGTATTCCAGTAGATTATGTTTCAGCTGATTCTCATATTTATCTACATCGGTTTGTTAAATAATATGCCTGTGAGACATTTGGGATAAAGCTTTGATTAAGAGATGCCTATTTCTAATTACTTTCTGAAAAGAAAAACATACATATATCAGCATTCAGCCTAAAAATACCGAGATATTGTTTTTGCGATAACATTTATTAACTCCCTTGCTAGATAATACACCATCAAGCTAATAGCTTGCAGTTCAATGTCCCTATTTAGAGCATCTCTTTGATAGATCAGTGCCCAGAGTTACACCATCTAATAATCACAGACGCAGCCAGACCCCCTCCTTACTTCTTGCTGCTCTCGTTGGCTCTATCGGCCCGGTGCAAATGAAAACCGTCCATGTTTATGTGTCTTTATGTGTGTTTGGAGTTAGCGCGGTCAGTCAGTATGGATAATTAATTGCTCTCTCTGCCCCTCTGATACTGCGTTAGCGCTGCCAATTCATCCACTTTGTCCCTGATAAAGGTAAAAGTGTAAACTGCAAATATATTCTCATTGTATTTATACAGCATGTATGTGTTTTTGATGTGTTGCCACAGTACAGGAGGAAAACAAAGGATAGATGTTGTGTCCTGTTTTATAAGTTTTTCATGAAATGCCTGTCACACGTTAATGACATCATACAAACCAGTAAGTGTACAAAACTGAAAAGTTGGAAACTTTTTGTATAAGCTGTTGAAAGAAATCCCCAAATTTTACTTAGCGGTGAAAATTAAAACTAAGCTCTGTTTATACTGTACCCCGTCCTCACTCATTAAGGGTCACCGTAGGGGCCGTATTTGTCTGCTCATTTTATCTGTTGTGACAAAATAAGACTGTCGCAAGCCTTTGAAAATGTCTCTACTTTAACACCTTCTCTCAAACCGGATTCGTTGTCGATTATGCTGACGTGTCCAAAACAAATTGTTGCATCAGATGTACATGCTCTGAGGGTATTGCAACCTATAGAGAACTGTCCAACGCTCACGCTGTGTGCCTGAGTAATTGCTCCGTTTGTGTTCAGAGCAAGGAAAACCTTCCCTGCATTTCCATGCCGCCCCTATTTTCCTCTCAGCTGTTGCAGTTGCTCTGTCATAAAGAATACATCCCTGGTTGGAATTCCCCAGGAAATGTTCAGCTGGAGGGTGGGAAGAAAGGGCTCCGAGAGTCACTGGAGAGTGTGATTGTCGAGCAATATTTAATGCATGAGTGTGTAGGAGGTGGAAAGTAAAACAGACCCCATGCTGTCGCTGTGACCCAGCCTTTTTTAAAGGGAAATAGATCTATGTTTTTTTTTTTCCTCCCTCACTCTGTGCGATCGCAGCCTCTTTAGGTCTTGGCTTCCTTCCAATTCAGGGTCTATACAGCAAAGGGCAGATGTAAAAGCTGACGGCCTTCTTTACTCCTTTACAAGTGCTTGAATATTTCCCAACAGAACAAAATGACAGAGAAAGGCAGGCGGTCTAGTGTTGGCATACAGATAATTTGCAAGACTGCATCAAGTTAAGACCATAATTGTGTCTGAATGAATCAGCTAACAGGACTCCGAGTTGTTTGTCACTATACGCTGTTCACGCACTATGAACACCTTCAGTTGAACCATTCTAGCGGATGTAATAGGAAGCAGCAATTTACGCTTTTTTTTTCTTCCACGTTGACAAATTGCAAGCAGGTAAATTGGGTTTTACTTTGTTGCATTAAATGACACAAAAGTTATTTTTTAAACTTTTTTTTGGAAGAGTAATTCATTTATGAAGCTATGTATTGCTCTATGCATCCTTAATAACGGTGCGACTGTTGCTAATATATTGGTAATGTCACAATCTACACAGTTTTTGGTTGTTGTGCTGTTTTAGCATTTCAGTACCTTTTTGATTGTGTTATTCCTTGTTACGTATGTCAGTCTTTTCCTAGTTATCCTAGCTATTTTCCTTGAAATGAGGTTTTCCTCCGGTCGTCCTGTGTTTCATATATTTATCAGATCAGCCTTGTTTCAGATCCGTTCTGTAATGTATTTAGTTTATTCCCTGTGTCTAGTTATCCTCAGTTACATTTAGATTGTTTTCCTTCTTCCCCTGTTGCTCTCTCTCGCCCCCTGTTGTCACTAGCTCTCTCTCCTCAGTTTTTCTTCCAGCTCCTTCTCCACACCTGCCATCAATTAGTCAATCAACCCCTGCCATTGCTGCAACTCTCATCCTCCCAGTATTTAAGCTCCTCTTATTGCCCCATTTGCCGCTGGTTTCTACTGTTTGCATCACGTCACTTTGCCTGATCGATCCCTCGTTTGCTTCTCAGATCTACGTTTTTGTAGACACCTGCACCCTCCAGTGTTTTTGTTAGTTTGGATTTTCATTAAATTCACCCATAACCACTCCCAACCTCTGTCTCACTGCATTTGGGTCCTACAACAATCACTACAAAACATGGCAGGTAAAGGAAACTTTTAGAATATCTCCAGATTTTTTTTTACTTGCAGAATTGTAAGTAAGTATGAATCCATAAATGTTGTTACTGAATTCATTAACTAAAGAGAGAGACCAGTCAGATGGCAACTTTGAGATCCGATAAAACATGGCATCAGTTGCAGTGAGCTGTAGATCACAATATTAAAAGCAAATTATGACAGTGAAGGGCCCTTACTCTTGACCCAAGCCTCACAAACTAACATGGTGCATTTCGAGCATGTACCACACATGTTGGTTGAAGTAGCGTAATGCTGTTAGCCAGAATTGGGTCAATAAGGGCTGTGATGACATGTTCAGGCTCGGGTCATTAGCAGTAGCACAGCCTGTGGCACTTCTCATGAAGAGGTCGAGTGAGATACCAGTTTGAAGCCACAGACAACTGACTGCTCTCTGTTATGCATTGGATTTGCGGCAGTGAATAGGAAGCGCATGATCTGAGCCTTCAGAACCAGTTGTCCTCTTTATTTATTTATTTTTTTATTTATCTTCATTTAACCAGGAAGTCCGATTGAGATTAAAATCTGTTTTACGAAGGACCTGGCCGAGGCAGCAGTCATAAAAATAACATGGGAAAATAGACATATAATCATAAACATCACAATAACAATCAGACAATAAAAAGGCAATAAAATCAATAGAATTACAATTAAAATTGAGTGAACTCTCAACACAAACATTGACATTCTACCTATACTACTTCCTTGTTTAATATTCTTAAAATCCGTCATGGATGTGTTTGTAATTTAATATATTTTTAAAAGATTATTTCATTACCACTGTGCCTGATAGGAGAATGCCGTTTTACCAAAGACTGTTGAAACCTGGGGAACATTTAAAAGCAAGCACTGTGAGGAACACAAACGATATTGTGTGTTTCGGACTACAAGGCACACTGTGATTTTACCTGTCTATGTGCACATTGCTGGTGAAGACTCTGTCATCTAGGTCATGGTCATTCCAAGAAAGTAAAAAACAAAACAACTGGACTTATTCCCAAAGTTTGAAGACGTTTCGCTTCCTATCCTGAAAGCTTTCTCAATTCAAAAAGTCTGGAGTAATGTGGAGCTGTTTTTTATTTTTGTGGAATTTGCACATTACATATTCTTCCCAGGTGTGTAATATCACTCCGCCCCTCCGGTAGTGTGACCAGATGCCCCTGATTTCCAGGGACAGTCCCCGTTTTGGATGACCTGTCCTGATCTGCCCGGAAATGTCCCCGTTTTCAGTGTATCATGATGGAGTAAAAAAAGTTTAGCGCAACAAGAGGTATTTACCCGGTCGTGCCGTTGTTCCGAAGTGACAGAGCTTTGCCAAACGCACCTTTCCCATCCCGTCGGCGTTACAGTTGAACCAAAACAAACCAACCCCCATGCAGAAATTCTGTGCTTAACAAAATCTGAGACATCCCCAGTTTCATTAGTAAAAATAAATCTGGGCGCGTAACGCAAGCGGTGCGGCTTACGGCCGGGTTTTTAAAAGCATAAATTTAGACCAGACCCTGCAAAGGGTCAGTTGCGTGATTCTGTGGAGAGAAGAACTTTCGTCATGGGTAAGCAATTAAAGAAATTGAAATACAAATTATCAGTAATATATGGGTATGGTATTAAATTATCAGTAATATATTCTATGTTTTGATCTCCCAAAAGTCCATGTCTTGACCATATCTGATTAGAAATCGCATATTTTAGTTTGTTAGCTTGTCACAACTACATCATCCATGGTGCTTTATTTTGACAACTCTTATTTTGGGATACTTTCAAAAGTGAACGGGATGTTTTCCTGTTTATTCCCTGCCAAACAGGAGCGTATACGCGTCTGAAATTAGAACTTCAATCTCATTTTGCCGTCGCGTAGTGTTATACTTCTGGTGTAAGTGCTCCTTATTGTCTGAAAAATATGGTAGTTGCTAGAGCTCATATACAGAAGGATACTGAGATACTGTACTAAGAAAACCAGCAAAGCTTGATAGATGAGCATAAACCAATGATCTGTCTCACCTACAAAAACTTAATGATGTCCAGCCATCCCACCCATAAAGAACGGGGAGGTCATTGAGAGATTTTGCATTTGAAATGAACCTTAGAGAAGCATGACAGATGGTATCAAGTATGTTTAAAGTTGAAGATGCTGCATGGTTGTACAGTATATCACCATAATCTATAGCATAGAAAGGTGGCACTCACAATTTTCTTTGCAGATTATTCTATTGTCTGTGCTGCAGAGTGAGCAGATGTATAAAATGATTGTGTCATCAGCATATAATTGCAGTTTAGCCTAAATATATTCACCTAAATTATTTATAAAAACAGGAAAAATGGATGGGAGCCTAAATGGAGCCTAGGGGCACAGCTGTAGTTATCTCAAGTCTGATTTATGGCCTTCTGCTTGTCAAAAAACAAAAAAGCAGTCATTTTAAACCATTGAAGAGTCTTTGAACTAATGCCAAAATTCTGGAGCTTATTAAGAAGCAGTTTGTGATCAACTGAATCAAATACTTTTGAAAGATGCATAAATAATGTAGTACAAAGCTGTTTTCTGTACAAAGCTCCAGCGAGATCATTAGTCACAGCCATGGCAGCAGTGGTAGTACTATGATCACTCTTAAAAACAGACTGCTAATCACATAAAGTATTATTATCAGGTAAAAGTGTTTCCGGTGCAAATTAAGGGTCGTCGCCAATACTGAAAGTGTAGAGAAAGAGCAGTAGTTGTTCAACGGTTACCGGCTTTATGCAAGGAAACAACATAAGCAGCTTTCAAAACTGTGTTGTATTGGTTTGGGTGCTTAAATTTAAAATATATGCAATAATATCAGGCGCTATCTTTAAAAGGTATGGTTCCAGGTTGTCTGGCCCTGCAGAATTTTCCCGATCAATGTCTTTTAGGGCTCTGTGACCTTGGGTGACTGAAATAGGTTTGAAATCAAATTGCTCTAAACCTGTATCAGTTCCTGGGGAGGGAGAATACATGTTAGCTATTTACATATAGACTCTTGAACACTGACCCTTCACTTGTGGTACTTGTTAAACTGATTCTCAATTGCAGCTTTGTTCTTCAAGTCAGTTGAGCCAAACAGAATGATATCAGCAAGGTTTAAAATACTCTTAGTAATTGACAGAGATTTCATAACTCTGGGAAGTTTGAAGACTTATTCAACCAACTTTAACCTTTTAAGACCTGAGAATTGTAGTCTAAACATAGTATTTTTAGTGCCTAAAAATTATCATTTTATCTTCAAACATTTATTTTTCTTTCTCCTGACAGATCTCTAGATGAGGGTTACAACTGATCAAAGAGAAACTATTTTTTTTTTTTTTTTTGCAGCCCTTGTTCAGGTGTCTAAAAGCTTATGTTCGGACCAGATTTCTCAGGTGTTAAGAGATTAAATAAAAATCTACTTAAGACTTTGTGGTCATTAATGTACATTTATTTCTTGCGATTAACATTTCAATCCAATCAGCAGGAGTGTTTGAAAATTTGGCTTGTTTCCAGTATTTGTTTCTTCAGTGAAGTTCATTCTTTAATTTAATTAATGAAATTAATTCTTCAGTGAAGGATCATTTTTTTTATTTTTATATTTTTTGAAAAACAGTGATTGTTTCTATCACTCTGCCCGGACTTCTTAATGGGAACATGCTCATTGGAGATGAACTAAAAAGTTGACTGAAAATAGTCCCACGTGTGCGGTTCAAAATGTTTAAATTGTCTTTTAAATATGGTTTTACTTAGGAGATGTTTGCATTTCTAACACAATCAATGGCCCAGTGATCTCTAACATCGTTTAAAATATGCTACCTAAAGAACATTTGTAAGATGGATTTGTTATAATTAGGTGATATATTTTCTGGCTTGATGTTGGTCTTGTTGGTTTATTAACAATTTGCACAAAATTTCACAATTTTCTAAGACAATCTAAGGTTCCGATTAAGCAATCCATATGTAAATCCCACAGAATGATAAGAATAATTTAAGTGATGTATAATATGTGACGTAGGGTTCAAGGGATTTCTTTGATGCAGATGGAGGCTTGTAGCAGCCAACGACCATGATACGAGTATAAAATAGTCAGGATCTCAAACTCTTCAGCTTTAGTGACAGACAGAAAAACTGAGCAGCTGACCTCTGATTTGATGTATATGGCAGTCCCTTCTCCTTTCCCAACCCTACCACTTCCGTACTCTCTATAACCATTCTCAAAATTGTGTTTTGGATTTCTTAAGCGGTGTTTTAGAAAGCCCCATTATATCAGTATTTGCATTATCTGCCTAGATTCTGATCATATCTAACCTAGGAATAAGACTTCTAACATTTACATGTAAAAAATGTAAATGTAAAAACAAAAACAACAAAACAGTTCTGCTTTTGGAGTCAGTTGGAAGTTGAAAGGGTAGAAATTGTAGACCATGGGTTAAGCTGAACATATCCAGAAATCCTCAATGAAAGTAGACCTATGCAGAAGTTTTTGTTCACAGGAGAATGACTTGTCAGAAACTTTGTGTCCAACAGACCGCATAAACCAGTCATCTGAAATTGTAAAACCATCCTTTAACAGCATAAGGCTATGAAACAATCCCTCAATCCCTGTGAATAGTACGTTTTAGATGATATAGTTGGTTAATTGAAAGATAAGCAGGTTTGAAGTTTAATAGACGTAGGATATGTTCTGTCTCTAGCTTAAAACCACTGGCACTGCTGTGTTTCTTCCAATCCATTAGTTCCGGTGTGCACAGCGTAAGCTAAAACTGAACACATATTGTGTTTGCTTACTGACGTATTAGTCTGTAGTTTAGAACAACCAGAAATAGATGTAAAGGCAATTTGGAATGAGCTGCAAAAAAACTGTGAAAAACAGCCGATCAGGAGAGTGCCTATCCGCCTCAGACAGACAGCAGCGCAGAGCCTCAGCTCAAAGCAGGCCACTTGGACAAACAGCTAAAGTGGTAATATTCAGTCACGGACACTCTGTCACTCCCTTGACTGGCCAGCAATTTATGCATTTCTCTGGTTGACTACTTTTATTTTCAAATGTATCTAAAAACCTTTTTTGCTGTGTGTTTTTTTTTTATTGATATCACTGTGAATATAAATAAACAGTGAGAATGTAAAGAACTCCTTTGGTTTAAACATTGAAGCCCATTTGCAGAGAAACACTGGGCTGACTCGCCGCTGGAAACAAACGCATTATCAGTAAACATCATGTGATAACATTTCCGAGGACCATGTGATACATTCGCCCCCTTTAGCAAAGTGAAGAGTGGATCAACTGATGTTCCTTTTTTTTTTTCTGCGGGTGAATCATAAAAAAAAAAAAAATGCAATACATTGTGCATTTGAAAGTAAAGAGAGACTGCTGCTTTGCTGTGTGTGGTCAATATTTCTCCCTCTGCTCTTGTGGTGCAAACTGCTATTTCAGAAGCTTTCAGCTCGAGTTGCTTTTGTTGAGGTATAATGGTTGCATGTTCCTCCTCATCCCTGCAGTCTTTTGTAAGCGCACTGTTTGTGCTCCAAGCATCTCATGCCAGAAATGGTTTAATTGTCATGGCTGTATTTGAAGTTAGCCTTAGAAAGGACATCACAGAGTCTATTATATCCATGTGTTATTATAACTGTGTGATTTGTAATTACTCCTGTAAATACAATCCAAAATGTGTGTTGAAAGCTTTCATAAACTGTGCAGTTTTCCATGGTCAGGATACAAAAACATGCATGTTGGGATACTCTCAAAGCCTCTGATGGATTTTTTTTCTCTTGCCTGAACTATTCTGAGTGTGTATTTTTCAGGCAGTGGTCTCCAAGTGATGCCACAGGAGAGGGTTAGGGTCAGTGACAGAGGGGGAGAGATCCCAGTTCTAGACCTCGTTGCCATCAACAATCTGCATAAAAAAATAAATCATAGGCAGATTTTGAATGGTCAGGGTGCTGTAACAATATACAGTACAGTCACTAGATAACACTTGATGTGCTTTTTATGATGACTAACAGCCATGTTTGAAAAAAAGTGAGACTTTGAAGGAGGAGTGCTCAGGGACTGACTTTGCTGCTTAACAGTTGCAACGCTTTCCGTGTAGGGCTTCATTTTTACAGTTGGGGAAGCAAATATTGGGTAAACTGGTGTTGAATACAGATGTAGTGAAAATTTCTTGCAAACATGTTGGAAAGTCTCTAAAGCTCAATGTTCTGTGAAGAAATGTCTGTGGTAATAGGGACAAGTAAAAAGGCCGTTGAACCTGGGTCATTCGCATTGAGGGCGACGGCTTCTGTACGCTACCCCTGCACCACCGGCGCGCCCCCCTGCCTACTCTATATTAGCATTTTGAGTGGAGAATTCAGAGTCTCGACTTTGATCTGACAAAGAATCTGTGGAGGGCACTAAAGATCAGGGTGCTGACAAGGAGGCCTTCAAACCTAAAAGATTTGAAGTTTATCACCAACGTGACAATTTTTAAAACATACGTGGAACCCTGCAAAAAGCTGGTCAGCAACTATAACAAGGGATTAATTTGCTGTAATGCCAACAAAGGTTTTTTTTGTCATACATATTTATTTTTTTCATCACATATATTTCATCATATATAATCATAGATTTTTCATCATTTATATGATATACTATAGTAAACAGGGTGTTGATCAAGTCTGTATCTATCTGCCAGTCCTCTTCGATATACTCAGTCGCAACTCAAAAATTAGTTGGTAGCCCAGATGAGGCCATTATCAAACACAGATGTAAAATGCTTGTTTAATTTAATGTTTTTACATAAATTACTCTGCATCACTGTAACCACAATGATAGAATGGACAGCAGCCTGTGATTAAATATAAGGTATGCTAAATAAATATTTTTATCTCAACTGATTCATCTGGTTGCTGAAATGAGTGCATAGTAGATCGGTCTCTTAATAAATTCATTTCCTTGCTTTTCCAGAAGGAGGATAATGTTGAACTGATCCCTGATGGAAAGTCAGGATTTTCTGGCCATAGCTGTCAGCCAAGGTTTTTCCCTGCCCAAGTATTTGTTTGTGTTGCACCGTATTATAAAAATATTGTATTTTACTAGATGAGCGTTTGACATTCAATCTCTGGAGGGTGGGGTGGGGTTATCATGTGAGCAGATTCCACAGGGAATGTGGATGACGTCTATGAGCTACAGGTCTCACTCTTAAGAAATGCGTGATTCAAAAAATTAGAATTGTTTACTTGGCAGGCCCAATTGAAGGTGATAAATTTAAGCCTTCATCCTGTTTTATTTTTTTATATTTTTATTATTTTTTTTAAAAAATTTTTTGCCATACTAAATAAAATTAAAAACGGCCATTTTGGATCACACATTGTTTAATTAGGCAGAGGAAGCTTTTGTAAGAGTTATTAAATTGGTAAGAGAATATTAATTTTAATTAGACTAATTCAGTACACTCATTCCAGGTCTATTTTTGACAAACATACTTATTAAAAAAAAAACATTACACATTAATAAAAGCCCACAATAGCCCCTTTTAAGCTGCAAAAAATCTATTATTTTATGCCCCTTCAATGATGCAGGTAGATTAATGCCTGAATTAGGACACGTCTTGACCTAAAATTTAACAAGCACCTAAAGTCTTTAACCCCTCCAAGATAGACACCAAGGTGTGTTGACAAAAGGGAAAACGGAGGAGATGGGGGAACCGATGCAATGAATATTTAAAAATCCTCTGCTGGTAAACCAAACATACTTTTTTTTTTCCATATAAGAGGCAGCAGAGGTTTCACACCAAGTTTAATTGTGGGGCGTCAAGTTCATTGTGTGTATAGCAGCGAGAAGACTGTTTTTGTGATGGCCTGGAGGGAAAAGACTCCCCTGTCTGATGAGAAGCACTAGAATTACTGCTCTGATCCTCTGTGGGCCGCAAGGACTGCTGACCAAGCAGAACTCCCTCTGTCTCTAGGTTGCTCTCCCTCACCCTCTCTCTCTAGTTTTCTCTCTGTTCTCTGGGATTCGCAGTGTGGGGGTCAACGCCTCAGCTTTTCTCGCATAACAGAAGGTTAACGTGTCTCAAGCTCATCAAAATTATTCCTCATTTGTCCGGTGGAGGTGCATCTAGCAGCTGGGGGCAGTAAAGTAGGCACGGTAGCAGCTCTGTATCCATGTATATGTACCTCATCAGCAGAACGCTGACCTTGTGTGGGGACAGAGAGATTCTCTGGTTACCTTCAGTGAAAGCCAGTGGCTAGAATTACATCCTTTGCTCTGCTTTTAAAGATAAAGTTGACTCAGGAAAAAAATTCATGTGAAAAGGGAAATTTTAAGAAGAAATGCTTGAGCCTCAAATAAAAAGCTTACTGCGCTGTAAACTGTAATCCCTTCCTAGACAAAGAGCTAATATTTCAGAGCCACACTTAAAAGTGTTTGACTAATTGATTAGTTAACATATTTTAAACAGAATATCAATCAAGCTTCACTTATTCCATCGCTGTTGTCCCTTCAGAGTTTAGTGCCGTCATGTTGATGGATCTTTCATAATCCAGTGCTCACCAAGGACACAACCTTTTGACATTTACTATAATTACTAGAGGTGGTTTAATTGAGTAAGTCCACAGCCTCATTTGGAGTTGCTCGACATCTTCAGTAATGCATTTTCCATAGTGAGTTATTCCTCCCATCTAAAATACACAGCAGCAGTGTTTCGCAAATGTAGTCATACCCCCTTGAATCTCACAGTTTGTTCTGTCACAAATATGTGTTGTTTTTCTGTTTGTTTTTTTTAATCGTATGTGACATATCAAAGCAGAGTATAACTGCACTAGAACAAAAATGATGCTGTGTTTCTAGCAGCTTTCCACATCTGAAGACTAAAATCTTTAACCATTTTTCTTTGCAAATCAGCTTGAGCTGAGGCAGATCAGATGGCAATTGCCTGTGAACAGCAATGTTCATGTAATGGTGTGTTCTGTAGGCCATTCTACCACATACATCTCTTTTGATTAATACTATTCCTCTGTAGCTCTGGCTATATGTTTAGAGTCAAACTCAAAACTCTAAACAGTTTCCTTGTACCTGCTCAAGCAAAGCCACCCCACAGCATGATGCTGCGATGACCATGTGTTGCTGTTGTAGATCGGATGTGTTCAGAGTCATAAGCAGTGTTTTCCACAACAAGTTGTGTTTTTCTCATCGGTCAAAAGGTTTTTGTCTCATCGCTCATCTTCTTTTGCCTATTTAATTTGGCCCATAATGGTTTGTGGTAAGTGTGAAATAGGATTTCTTATAGCTGTCTTTCAACAATTGCTTTCCTCTTGCTACCCTACCATAAAGGCCAGATTGCAGGTCCACAGCTCAAGTTCTGTCACCAGACCTCCTCCAGAGTTACCATCGGCCTCCTAGCTGCTTCTTTGATGATTGCTCTCCTGACCTGATCTATTGGTTTAAGTGAGCAGGCCTGTCTTGGTAGGTGTCATGCTCTTTCCATTTATGGAAATGCTCTCTTACAAACCTCCAATTCATTGACATTGCAGCTGTATTTATACTGAGATTAAAATACATACAGGATAGACTGAATTTAGTAATAAATAGACCTGTCACGATAACACATTTTGCTGGGTGATACAATAATTGCAATAAATCATATTGTCATTTGGAGACCTTTTTCAACTAATATGATAACGGCATAATAACACAAGCATATCCTCTTGACCTACCGGCTCAGGCAAATTAGAAGCAGCATCATTTGGTTTAAAGACAAAAAACTCCGACCCTGGAGCATTCGTGTTTGGCTCTGACTCCGATTTCATTTCTTTTCAAAGTAGCCTTTCTCTGGCTCTTCTTCACTTTGAGCGTGTGCCTACCTGACACAAGCTGGGTTTCCTTCACTGTATTATAAGACTCGCCCCCCCAGCCAGGCTGAGCATTGTTTGTTCATTTGAAATGCCTCGATGTTTGAGAGAAACGTAAAACAGTCAGTAAAGTTCCCGTCTGGAATAAAACCTCCTGGTCAACTAACCTAATGTGCTGCTAGCTGTTATTAGCTTTACGCACGAATAGCGTAACTCTCTTCACGCACCCCCCGCAAGCCACCAGACCACCACCACCAGGATTCCCCCATTTTCTGTGGGAAACCCTGGCAAGATTTAACTCCTACACTGAGGAAACAAGAAGGGAGGTGTGAGCAGACACAGATGCACTGTACTGAGACCTTTTTGCTATCCCATGTCAGAGAGAGGAGAGGAAACACAGGGGCAAAAAGCAAACATGCCTATGCAAATTGTTGCACTTATTTTTATCAATCATGTGATCAAAATTTATTGTGCGATTAATTGATTTATTGATTATCTCGACAGGCCTACTAATAAATCGACTGGACCTAACTGCTTGCACTCGATTTTATTTTTGAGTGTCAGAATAAAGGAGGCGGAATACAAATGCATGCCACACTTTTCAGATCTTCTTTACAATCATTTTAAAACCATGCATGATTACTTTTTGTTGACTTGTCGCATAAAATAAATTGGAGTCCGTGGTTACAACCCTGAAGTGGCAAAAGTACTCACATTCTCTATTTAAGTAGAAGTATAGATACTTATGTAAAAAAAAGGTAAAGGTACTGATACAAAATAAGTGTTAGAACTTTACAAAATCAAATAAATTTACAGCTATATTTTCTGTTTTGACCTATTACCTGCCCTAAAAATACACATTCACCTGTGTATGTTTTTTTTTTCTTTTTTAATTTGACTGAGAATCCTGGAACACTAGAACCTCATGGTATGTAGGTTGGCACAAACAGCAGTGCATTCACAATGAATCTTTCTGGGAGCTGAAGACGTGGTGGTAGAGTTCTCTAGAATAAACCCATGGATGGGGAATGCATTTTCTTTCTCCAAATTTGTTCAATCGTTTACGATGTTTTCCAACCCTACAGTCTTCATCCATGTAGCTGTTAGTGTTTGTCTCTCTGTCACAAGCCGTGCTCCCACTGGACACATTCTCTCAGTGCAGTTGGATTTTCCCTCCGTTTTATTGCGACTGGTTTATGTTGTTATCAATACGTGTAGAAGTAAGGCACCGGTTTTGAGAAGGTAAAGACCAGATGTTTATGTTCAAATGTAGGGAGTAAAAGTAAAAACCCATCAGAAAAATAGATACTCGAGTAACGTACAGATAACTGAAAGAACCTACTTAACTACAATAACTAAGAATGTTTTACTTTGTTACTTTTCACCTCTGTTGTAACCTGAACAAATGTGAAACGGGGGTGTGATGGCTTTTACAAAGCACTGTATTTACAGCTGTGGCTTTTTTATACCAAGTGGCACTTTGGTGCTTACTTCTCTCTGTACACAAGAGGGAACTTTGTCAACTTAATAACCCTGTGCACTTATGTTGCCACAGCTGTGCTGATGTAACATGAAGGTAAGTGAAACCAGTATAAAGATGATCTAGAAAACCAGAAGGCACTGTGTCTCTTTCTGTTTTGTGCCACTGTGTCTCATGATGCTCCTGTGACCTAGAAATTGATCTCAGCAAGGCGGCTTAAAGGATCGCTAAATTCATGAATTGCATCTGGAGGAGAGCAGAGAGTCAAATGAGCTGCTTGCTCTTCAGGTTCTGCAACAGGGAACATCAAAAGTATCTCTTTGTAAGTTGCTATTGTAATACAAACCTAGTTTAAGATAATTTGGAAATCATTACTTCAGAAGTAAGCATTACAAAATAAATAAGAAAGAACGTATATTTATACACTGACATCCAGTCAAAGCTTGATTTTTGGGGTGTGGGGATAAGGAGTTAAGAGATAGATGAGGAAAAGGATTAACTGTACAGAAATTAAAGAATGACAAGTCTGAACAGACACTGCACAAATTGCAAAAAAAAAAAAACAAAACTTTACATTCAACTACTGTCCAGAATGTTATCACTTACAAGCTTATATGACAATGTCAAATTAACAGTTTTTAACAGTTGAATTGGTTTAATAATGGCAGGATGAGATGACGGCAAGAAACGGAGATCTTACATTGTTTAATGACTGGAAAAGAAACCGGACAGTTAGCTTAAAAAACATATGGGTCAAGTTTTGTTATGCTCTGTGCAAAATGCAGATTAAATAATATAACTACCATGGTTAATTCAAATTTTACATCAAATCAGCTCAAATTGCAACTTTACCCATTTGTTCCCTTATTTTCTACTTGCCATATTAGGAATTTTTACACTTTAAACCAGTAGAGTGCAAAATAACTACTTTTGAAATGTATGTACTAAAAGGGGCAGGCTTTTTCATATAAATGTTTCCAAATTAGAGCTTCAGCATTGTCCTTGGATTATTTTGTGTAGCACACAGTCTCAGCTGCTCTTATTAAAGTTTTAATGTCATTTGCAGGTCATTTTTGCACATTGGACAGAGGCTTATCTTTCTTTTGTTATACAGGAGGATATGTTCAATTAATCGCTTAAGTCAATCAGTTTAAGTCAAAAACACATTCTCTTACATCACTACTTACTTTACACTACACTAAGTGAAAAGAGAGCAGGAAAAAGGAAAACCTGCCCTGTTTTAAATGATAAAGTAAATTTAATGGCCATATTAAAATAACAGAATAAATTGTAAACACCATCAGTCTCCTCATTAACTCAGGAGTACATAGAAATTTATAATGTTTCTCTATAAAATGTTTTAAATTGATTTATAGTTGGTGATTTTTCCAACTCCTCATCCAAATTATTCCAGTTTAACTCCATGTACAGAGATATACATTTGCTTTAACATGGTATGAACAGTTGTACTTTTAAAATTGTACGTCCTTCTGTTGTTTATATCACTCGATTATAAAACAAGCAAGCCTGTGCTAATTCTCAGTTACCTTTGTCGTCGCAACAGCAAACTGGCTTAAATCGGAGGCAACTGGACCTTCACTCAGTTCTTTCTGAAAACATTTCAGCATCTACTGAGGAGTCTTTGTCAGTGCTGGTGGCTCACACTTGAGTAACCTGAAGTCACAGTGCTGCTGTTTTTAATTAAGTTTATTGTCCTTAAACCACTCATTAAGTTTAGACATCTCACAAACCATATGTTCTATAATAATTTTTAGATCATTCCCAGAACAAAATAAGTTTGTATCATCAGTGAACAGGATACATTATAACATTTGAAACATCACAAATAGTAGTAGTTAAAATAAGTAAACAGCTTAGGTCCCAGCACAGAACCTTGGTGGATTCCACATTTAAATATCTGTTAATTTCCTATGTATACAAAATGTTTCCTGTTAGTCAAATAACCATATAGGAGCTTTCCTACTTATGCCATAATTGTTAAGGACAGCAGATCAGAGAACCCGATATTCAAGCCAGACACAGAATTGCGCTTTAAAAAGGTTTATTTTAAAAATTAAACAAAACCTGACATGGAGAGGAAACTGTCTAGAGTGGAGCAGGCTGCTCACAGCAGGAGATGACAGGCAGGTGAAGGGAGACAAGAACAATGGGCTAGGCTAGAATTGTGGTCAAAACAGTCCATGGTCATGTCCAGAATGAGAGAGCCGTTGAGGTGTCTGGCACGGGCAAGGCAAGCAGGGAAAATCCAAAAACTTCAGGCTAGGGTCAAAACAGACAGGCAGACCAGGGGTCCGTTCTTCGTACGTCGCTAACTCAGTTAGCAGGATTTCATTGTTGACGATTTGGCATGATCTTGGATCGTTTGGTTCTTTGAAAGACTTCCTGCACTTGTTGTCATAGCAACAAGTGCGCCAGCTTGAGCCTGCTCCAGAGCAGGCTTATTTCATGTAAACAAGATTAGATCACGGCTGTATAAGCGGAGGAGATGGGAAGTCTGCCGTAGCCATGTCCATTTTTACGACAGCAACCTGTTGCGGAAGGTGCAAGAATAATTTGCAGAGTTTTTCGAATTAATCGCGTATTGTGCAATAGACAGGATCCTTTAGAGCAGCGCGACAATGTAGAGATTTTTCTTGGTGGCTGTTATAAACAGACAAACACATCATTTAACAGTGGCTTTTAAAGAGGAAAAAGTGGTGTTGGAGCCATAAATCTAAATTTTAAGTTATTTGTATGGTGGTTTGCTTTTTATTTTTATCCTATCCAGTAAGAAGATTTGTTCGGGCCATTTTATTGTGAAGTTTAGTTTACTTTGAAAGGCTTGCTTCCTGTCGAGCCGTATATTGTATTAGAAAAAACTATGGTTGGATTATCTAGACACGGAGCAATACAGTTTTACCGTGTAAACTGTGTATGACTTGGAAAAGGAAGATTTTCATCTTTTATGGATAAAGATTGTTTTTTTTTTTTTTTGTTAAAATTCCCAGTTTGCACGTGTCCTTTACTTCCCGTATCTAAGGAATGACACTGAAATTTGGATCTCTTGACATAACAAGTGCCTTTTTAAAATACAGTATAATAATTAAAGGCTACCATTTTGTAGAATATTCTTGTATTTCACTTTTACTTGTCCCCATGTTCTAGTAGGTCCCGTGGAGGCTCTGACATAAAAGAACAAAGTAAATATGAGATTATTAAAATGCAAAAATTAATACTGTAGAAAGTGATAGAAACATCTACCATGGGTAATATTTAAGCATTAATTTGTCTGCTGCTTTTTGCCAGCCCTCTCTCCTGGCTTTAACAGATTTTTAGGTGTTTTAATTAATGACTCAAATTCGGCATAACCTTCCATTAAAAGCTTTTGTTCTGCTGGGAAAAAAACTGTGGGCGTTCTTTGGCCATGCTGAACAGCCAATAGCAGCACTGCTGATCATTGTTTCTACTATCGATACATTTCCCCTTTTAAACAAACGCATGAACGCGCAGTTGTCTCAGATAACTCAATCCAGTGATACTAATCGTAAACAACAGGTGTGTTCGAAGAACCCAATTAGCCGGATCATGATTAGCCGGATGAAATCATCTTGGATGTCTCATTTGATCTTGGATGTTTTAAGCAACGTACGAAGAACGGACCCCAGGAATGCTGGAAGGTTTACTAACACGATGGCTTTATGACAACCTGGGGTCCGTTCTTCGTACGTTGCTTAAAACATCCGAGATCAACTGACACATTCAAGATGATTTCATCCGGCTAATCATGATCCGGCTAATTGGGTTCTTTGAACACACCTGTTGTTTATGATTAGTATGGCTGGATTGAGTTATCTGAGACAACTGCGCGTTCATGCGTTTGTTTAAAAGGGGAAATGTATCGATAGTAGAAACATTGATCAGCAACGCTGCTATTGGCTGTTCAGCATGGCCAAAGAACGCCCACAGTTTGTCTCCCAAGCAGAACACAAGCTTTTAATGGAAGGTTATGCCGAATTTGAGTCATTAATTAAAACACCTTAAAGTCTGTTAAAGCCAGTAGAGAGGGCTGGCAAAAAGCAGCAGACAAATTAATGCTTAAATACTGTCCATGGTAGATGTTTCTATCACTTTCTACAGTATGAATTTTTGCATTTTAATAATTTCATATTAACTTTGTTCTTTTATATCAGAGACTCCACGGGACCCACTAGAACATGGGGAAAAGTAAAAGTGAAATACAAGAATATTCTACAAAATGGAAGCCTTTAATTATTATACTTTATTTTAAAAAGGCACTTGTTATGTCAAGAGATCCACATTTCAGTGTCATTCCTTAGGCACGGGAAGTAAAGGATGCGTGCAAACTGGGAATTTTAATAAAAAAAATCTTTATCCATAAAAAAATTAAATCTTCCTTTTCCAAGTCATCCACAGTTTACACGGTAAAACTGTATTGCTCCGTGTATAGGTAATCCATCCATAGTTTTTCTAATACAATATACGGCTCGACAGGAAGCAAGCCTTTCAAAGTAAAACTAAACTTCACAATAAAATAGCCTGAACAAATCTTCTTACTGAATATGATAAAAATAAAAAGCAAACTATCATACAAATAACTTAAATATTTTATATTTATGGCTCCAATACCACTTTTTCCTCTTTAAAAGCCACTGTTAAATGATGTGTGTGTCTGTTTATAACAGCCACCAAGAAAAATCTCTCTACAACTACACTGTCGTGCTGCGCTAAAGGATCCTGTCTATTGCGCAATACGCGATTAATTCGAAAAAACTCTGCAAATTATTCTTGCACCTTCCGCAACAGGTTGCTGTCGTAAAAATGGACATAGCTACGGCAGACTTCCCTATCTCCTCCGCTTATACAGCCGTGATCTAATCTTGTTTACATGAAACAAGCCTGCTCTGGAGCAGGTTTAAGCTGGCGCACATGTTGCTATGACAACAAGTGCAGGAAGTCTTTCAAAGAACCAAACGATCCAAGATCATGCCAAATCGTCAACAATGAAATCCTGCTAACTGAGTTAGCGACGTACGAAGAACGGACCCCTGGCAGTGAGTGACTGTGGGAGGAAGGAATAAATAAGCCCAGGTGTCCCAGGTGAGAGGACTTGAACCTAATTAACAGCAGCAGGTGAACTGAATGAGGAAAATTGGCGGGGGCTATGATGGAGGGTGACAGACTGAAATAAACATGAATGGAACTGAATAGAAATACAAGGACATAATGCCGCTGAGGACATAAGCACAAGACTCCAGCTACAAATGAATGTAAGAATAACTAGAAGGCAGAAAGTAAGGAAATGCAGTAATAAGGAAAAGCATCTAACAAATCTAAAACATGAAGAAGCAATTATATGGCAAAACCTGATGGCAAAACTAATAACTGAATGTGTCAAGACCCATAGAACATAAATGACAAGAAAAACATAAATCTAAATCAAAACCATAACCAGACACCTCGAAGTCAATAAACATTCCTACTGTATATTCTTTTTCTTTCTACTTCTGCTGTAATTTCTTCATTTAATTCAGGTAAAGCAAGGGATGTTGACCTATTTGATTGAAATGCATATTGACTTGCATTCAACAATGTATTATTTTCATTAAAACAATCTACTTTCTGAGCAAACCATTTTTCAAGCTCTTTACAAAACTGTGGATCAACTGAGATTGGTCTATATCACTACATCTATCAACATTTTTAAATATTGGAACTATCTTTGCTAGTTTCATTTTATACAGAAATGTGCCACTCTTAAAGGACAGATTACAAATGTAAGTAAATTGTTTAATAACAATACAGTCAATAGTTTTTTTTTTTGTGATCATCATATCAATCCCATCAATATCAATAGATGTTTTAGTTTAGCTTTTTCTCATTATTGTTAAAATTTCTCCAAGAGACATTGACTGTAGAGTTCTACCACCACCCTGAACATTTCCACATTTTTTAGCATTTGTCTTGATAGAAGTAGCCAGATTTGTAAATATCTTTACCCCCCAAAAAAGCAATTAAATTCATTCAGCACCTTCTGTTTATCTTTTAAGGTTAATTCTCCCTTAAAGAAAAAGCTTTCAGGACAATAAGCCACTATCCACATGTCTTCTCAGTACTTTTCATTTCACCACATCCTCTACCTTGAATTGTAGTAATTTTTCTTGACTTGTCCCATTGTCAATTCTTTTGTATGTTTCTTGTATTTTATTTCTTTGCATTTATAACTTATTTTTCTTCTTACAAGATTTTAGCAGTCCCTTAGGTTTTACATTCACATTTTGTATTTCAGCGGCACACCAATATAGGGCAACTCTTATCATGTAATGATTTGTTTATTTGTAAAAAAAAATGTATCATGGGCTACATTGACATCCTTCACATATACACCGCTCCAGTTTTCCTTTTATCAGTTCATTAAAGAATTTCATCATTGTTTCGTCTGACCTTATGCAAAAATTCTTTATTTGATCAACTTCTTTATTTTTTTCACAGTCTGTTTACTGTGATGTACTGTGAAAATTGGTAAATTATCGTTTTTTTTTTTTCAGTTATTAGTGCCCCACTGGTAAATGTCTTTTTTAGTTTCATTTGAAAAAAAAAATAGTAATTAAAGTAGCACTAGCACAAGGGATTCTGGTTGGTTGAGTAATGACTGGATATAAACTTCTTCTGGACATTGTATCTATAAAATCTGTAATAATTCTGTGTTGTCCTTGTTTAAGTAAATCATTGTTGAAATCTTCACATATTAGTCAGGTTTTCTTATCATTTAATCCATCAAATAGATTTTCACATCTTTCTCTAAAATGTGCTATTTTAAAACCTTCTGTTCTAAATATATACAAGCTGCAATGATGTGCTACTGATGTTCAGCATGTTGAATGAGACAACTAGGAGCATTTATCTCCAGCTCTGTTTTGACACATTTTTACTATTAATCCTGAAATAAATTTATAGTAGATTGGATCTTATATATAATAAG
Source organism: Fundulus heteroclitus (assembly GCF_011125445.2). NCBI lineage: Eukaryota > Metazoa > Chordata > Actinopteri > Cyprinodontiformes > Fundulidae > Fundulus > Fundulus heteroclitus. The sequence continues at coordinate 17,465,725 of NC_046362.1, forward strand.
CATTGGTCCTCATACACATTTGTCACAGTTCAATTTGTTCAATTGTTTTTGTTATTTCTTTTATTGTACATATCTGTCAGATTAGACAAGTAGCCGTTGTCTAATCTGCCGGTTAATATATATTTTACTTAATTGAATGGCATCTCCTTTGTCTGATTGTGACATTTGTAAGAGAGATGGATCTGTGTGTTCTTTTACCTTGGGAGGTGTGCTATATGTATTATGTATATTTCATGTAAAACCCTGTAGATTCTAAAAGTAGTCATAATGCTCGTTTTAGCATTTAGGTTATAAAAGAGCTATACTGAATTTATATATTAATAAGACGAAAATAAAGACAAAAGTATACTAAACAATGAAAAAACTTCTTTATTTCAGTTTCACCCTATCTTTACAAATATGTTTGCTTAAACAAATGTAGCAAAAACAAAATGCACATGTTTTTAACTGCTAGGAATTATCCTCTTCCAGTCTCACATTTGTGAAAACATGCGTCAGTGACTGCTGCTCATTTCATGTCATGCATTGATTGTTGCGTCCCTATTGGTGAGCACAGTTTTTGTATTTTGTTGTTGCCCAAGCTTGGTGTAAATCCTAAATAATAAAAGAAAAAATATGTACGCTAGACACACTAATTGAAAGCTTTGGATGTTTTTCCTCATATTAATAATAATAATAATAATAATAATAATAATAATAATAATAATAATAATAATAATAATAATAATAATAATAATAATAATAATATGTTTTTAACAAAGCAAATATTAATGTTGTTTAAAAATAACAATATAAATAATAGTTTGTATGCAGGCAAGTGTTAACTGTATTTAGTGGTCTACCTGTAGTTTTCTGACACACCTAAAGCTTCTCTGTGTCTCACACAGCTGTGGCAATGCTGTGTTGCCTAAATATATGCTTTTTTTAGTAAAGTGTGATACTTAAAGGTGGCAAGTATTGGCTGATTTATCAACATTTATATGATATCTGTTGACCCTCTATTACTGCATTTGGAGCAAATCCGATTATTGAAATTCAAATTGGGCATCTGTTGTATAATGTATAAAGTTACATCGTGTAACCTTGTTTGTCTGTGTACTGCTGAGCCCAGCATCGAATGAAGACAGAATATAGATGCTGACTTTCTCAAGAGCAGACAGTCTTTTAATAAAAAAGAAAAAACCTAATTGATATGTCTAAAATAACTGACTTTATGCTTAATTTCCTGTAACTCCATTAAAATGAAAGTAACAACTACCTTAATGCAGAGCCTAACAAAGTGCAAATGTCTTATTATGCTTTTAACTACTGTAATTTCCATATATCTAACCCTTGTGTTTGATGTTTTAAGAAGCTCAATAGAACATGTGTTTCTGAGAAACATCTCCTTTATTTACATAGAGCTGACATCATTTAACCTTTCAAGCCCACATTATTTCTGATTAATTTAGAACTTTTGCAGCCTCCTAAAAGGGACTCATCAGGGGGCTAATTATACCATTTAAAAGAGTATTATCAATTGTTTTAATATGTTACTATAACTCAGCCTGATAGATTCAATACAATAAAAAGAAAAGGATTTCATGTTTTGCAGTCTGTTCATGAAAGCATGATTGGAACTTGGCCTTTTAGTTTAGCTTATTTGCACAGTTAAGATCAGTGGCGGCTGTGTGATTAAAAAAATGTTGAGGTGTGCACCACAGGTCGGAGATTACCACACAAGAATACATAATTCAGTCCTCGGTCACTTGCCTGCTGCTGGATTTGTAAATCCGGTCCCAGTTTCTTCATCGGCTTTTTTCCTCGAGCAAAAGCCTTGTGAAATTATTATTTTACAAAGAAATAACTTTTTTTCCCCCGCTGTTTCATTGTCTCCTGTCTTGTTGTCTCCAGTCTTCCATTTGCATTCATTTGTTGGAGTGAGATTTGTGCCTGGGCATCTAAGCTGCCAGGGGTGTGACTTGATTGACAGGTATGATGAATTAATCTGACTGGATGAAGAATGAAACAAAAAAAATGCTGATTGGGCACGGGCGCAGAGAGCTGCGCCCCGAGGACAATCTTTACCAATCAGAGGACCAGCATTAAGTCACATTGGAGCCAGAAGGTACACAGTCAGTCTTGCGCTCCTTGGCATCGAAAAACATTAAAATTAGGACACCTATATAAATAAAACATCCCAAAGTAAACCTAAAATGGAATGGCACTGCTGAAAAATCAAAAGGCATGCATATTTTATGAGAGAACAGAGATGATAATTACTTTTTATTTTGTAATGTATGTTTAGTTTCTCTACACATTCTTTCCTACAATTTTGATTGGGGTGGTTCCCGAGTGCGTCCTATGAACAAGCTGCTTGCTGTATAAGTGTCAAAGAGGCAAAAAATCCACTAGGCTTATATGAAGCTTCCACCGAGATACTATATAAAAAAAAAATCCAAACAATACAATACTTTAACAATCACTGTTCAGCTGATCATAAAGTTATTTAATACATTAATATGAAAAAACAAAAAAGACTGTAAGAAGTTATATTACTACATTGTCTCCGTCTATGCCTTCTCCCCATCCTCCCAGGCGCCTTCCAAGTTAGATGCAAATCAATGACCCACCCGTCACTGTCCTGGGTCATTAGAGGCTATTGCTTGGTTAAAGACCAATCTGGAGGAAGAGCGGAGAGGCATAAAACCCAGATTGTTTGGAGCCTAATGTGATGTTTCCACAGTCAGTGATGGTTTGTGGTGCATGTCCCACTGTGTTTTCTGAAGTCCAGATTCAACACATCCATCTACCAGGAAATTTTACACTTCCTGCTTCCTTCTGCTAACACGCTTTATGGAGATGCTGATTTCCTTTTTTTAAGCAGGACCTGGCACCTGCTACATTGCCAATTATACCAAAAGTGGTTCAATGACCATCAAGTTAATGTGCTTGATTGCCCAGCAAACATGCCTGACCTGAACTCCGTAAAGAATCTGTGAGAATCTGTGAAGGCCACTATCTAAGCAAACTGGGCTTCCACCCCAACAGAGCCACTAGCTGATAACCTCCATGCAAAAGGAGGCCAATATTAAGTACATAGAGATGAACATACTTTTCTGAAGCATGAGATATGTGATTAAAATATTATTTTTCATTGATCTTATGTAATGTTCAAATTTGTTGAGATTTGGGTTTTTATTATCTGTAAACCCTTTTAGTCCAAATTACAAAAAATAAAGGCTTAAAGTATTGCCTCCTTTGTGTAAAGAATCTATTTAGTCAATGAGTTTCAGCTTCTGAAGTGAGTGACAAAAATATTGTCCATGATATTTAATTTAATTATTTGAGATACCTGTATTTGTGCGTACAAACACAGATCAGCTTTCCGCTAGTGTAGAGGAGAGTATATCTACAGAGTTTTAGTCCCAGTGATGAATAAACCAGATATTTTTACCATAAATCCAAAATATTCAGTTCTGAAAGTTACATAGCTATGTTTAGCATTATGATTATATTTATTTATCTTTTAAAGCACGTCAGTGTGCTGCATTGAAATGGGCAGGACTCTTTAAATAAAAATTGTATCATTGTTGGTCATGACTGCAGCCTTAAGTTTGCCAAAGAAAATTGGCAAAAGAATTCACATTTCTGTCACTGCATCTTTCTAAGGTAATATATGTGATGCTAATATTGAGGACATAGTGCTGACAAGTAAATCACATTGCATTTAAAGAATGCTTGCCAGCTAAGCCTCAAGAGGTTCTGGCTTTATGCCTTTTCCTCATATTTCCAAACACCTTTTTTATTACAACGCTCGTTTTTTCAACGTTTTTTTTTCTGTGTAGTCTGAAAATTCATTATACAGAAAGCCTTCCAGTACGTCATATGTTGCATATGCTCTAGCTCCACAAGACCTCCATGTAAACCTTTATTTGTGCACGGATTGCTTAGCACTTACGGCAGAGTGCATCAAGTGAATTAGCTTAATTAGATAATTCTAAACTAAGAAGCCTTCTGTGAAACAGGCGGCGTTCACTTTCATCAAGGAAAACATTAAACCGTTTCCCTCCATACAGATGAGCAAAACGCATCCGGCGGGGCTGGGCGCGCTGTTCCAAATATTTGTGAGAGAATACGTGATGCAAAAATCAAACAACAAAACGGGACACTTGGGGAAAGGTCCGTGAAGTGCGTTTTTCTGGGATCAAACGGTAGAAAAGCGTTGCAGACATGTATCCCTTTTAAGGCTAATTTGAGATGCAGTGTAGAAGTTTCCAAAATGATCCTGTGTTGATTTCATGCCATCGCTGCCATCTGTTTAGTCCACTACATGGCAGCTGTTTCCTTCTTTCTCGGTTGAGTCTTCATTTTCCTCGGACACACAGATTGATGGACCAGCAGCTTAATGGAGGCTGTTCGCCCATCCGCACTGGACATGCTAGACTTGGGAGGCTATACCCAGGAGATGATGCATTCTCCCTCCAGTCTGGCTGCGAGGGTATCATGTAACACAGCCAGGTGTGTGTGCCAGCCTGAGGTCAAAGGTCCGTCTTGCATTAATGGACCCAACTGGCGGTTCTCCCCTTGAAACCAGTATCAGTTGGCTGATTTACTGCGTTATGCGAGTGGTAATTCCTCATTCCCTTCAGCCAGCTTCTGGTGCTTCTCAATCATTAACCATCCTTTCCACCCTTTTCATAATCCAAAATCAAATGTACCGCTGCCACATGTGGGATTATTGATGCTGTTATTTAATGAGTGTCAGGATATCTGGCGTTTATCTGTGATGTATAGTCGGTGTGAGGGGCTCATACTGGGAAACATGCACTATATTTACAGTTTGATTTGATTTCTCTCTCTCAGGGAAAAAGCCTGTCATAAATTACAGGGATCTCATGGAGCAGGGCACAGTGAAGCTTTATAAATCCCCCTGCTGGGAGGAGGGACAAAGAGACAGTGAAGGAGGCTGTGCTCTGAAAGGGCAATCTGTATGCAAGTTCAGTGGGAAACAGCATCCTCGACTCATGGCACAAGCTCAGAGGCACTGCCTTGAATGTGGCTGGCTTGCCTTGTAAGGTGGCTTATTCTGCCCTCTGTTAGCCTCAGCCGCTGTGTAAAGATGAAGCCTTTCAAGACTGTTTTAGGTGCAACTTGGTTTTGCATGGGGAAAGAGAGGAGAGGATTTATTTATGTACAGCATCCTTCAAACCGGTAAAAATGCCCAAATCTCACCGATGGCCTTGTGCGTGCCCGATTATCTTTTTGTGCATACACCATATTTTAGGTCTTTCAGTAAGATGGATATGCCCCACCCCCTTTCCTTTGGTCCAGAACCATGGGAGTAATTGAATTACATATTCTACTCCATAGCTTCCATAGCTTGTGAGCCTTATGGGAGCATGCAACTAATCGTTTGGAAGCTTTGTTTTTCAGAAACAGGGAGGGGGAGGTGTACCAATGCCCCCCTCCTCCCCCCCAGAGTAACTGCACTGTAGCTGTCAGTCATCTTTCCTTCACCATAGCAACAGTGGCATTAGTAGAAATCCCTCTACAAGATGCTTAACCTAATGACCTCTGAATGCTGCGTTGAAATCACATATGGTCATCTGCAACATAAAACAAAGCCATCAGCATGGGCTGGAAGGTGCATTGGATGGTACAATGGAACAGAAATATTATTATATATTATTATAATGGATTGGTTAATGGATTTTTTTAAAGGAACTCCTACATGAAGAAGTAGTTTTTTTGTTTGTTTGTTTTTTTAAGAATAACACATTTATAATACTCTGATAAAGGCTGAGTAAATGGTCAAGGCTAACTACTCAGGCACCCTCTAGTTGACTGCTCAGCACTCTGAATCGTCTTGTTATTAAAAAGTGCTTTATAAGTAAACTTGCCTTGCCCTTACAGACATGCTGCTCATAGCATGGCACTGCGGTTTTAAGACAGCTTAACTTTTAAAAACAGAGATGGATTGGGTTCTTTAGTCACAAATGTTTGCGTGTTTTGTGACCAGAAATACTGCCAAATAAAATTAAATTTTTCTTTTAAGCGAGAGGAAAGCTCAGGGTAGTGGTCTCAAACTCAAATCATCGAGTGTCCTGCGACTTTTAGTTGTGTCCATTGCCCTACAAACCTGAATCAAACGGCTAAGCTGCCTCACTAGCATGCAGTCAAGCTCTGCAGAGCGCTGATAATGAGCTAATATTTGAGTCAGGTGTTGAAGCAGACACGCATCTAAAAGTTGCAGGACACCAGCCCTCGAGGACTGGAGTTTAAGACCCTTGGTTTAGAGGCTCTCTTTCAGCTAGCTGACCAGCAGTGCAAAGCAAGAGGTGGGGTTAGTGCTTCATTACCTTATGATACATACATTACTCTTCATTAAACTATGATCCCAAGAGGTGTTGTTTGCGCAAATTATGTTTAAAATGAGGATAATTGTAACAGTAGACGCACTGAGGCTGTCACTGTCTGATGCAATTTGTGCCCCTCCTTTGAGCTCTGACCTGCCAATTCAGTTTCCGTGTCCTTTTTTGCCATAGACCATAAGACATGTTTTCAATATGAAAAATGTAAGAAACAGGGACCATGAAAGAAATAAAAGAGCGCTCCTCTATTGAGGTATTAGTTTAATATCCAACAGAAAATTCCAAGATTAAAAGATAATCCCCGTTTATACATCAAAACGTGTGCCCTAACCCTTATTTGCTATTTAGCAACCTCAAGGCCATGCTTCAGAAAAGTGTTTCAAAGAACATCCCATTTGTTGAAGATTTAATTATATGCCTGCTTTGGGTGTTTAGCTTACAGGTCAGTGTGATTCAAGGCTGGTGTTGATCTCTCACAGATTAATTGGTGCATTACAAGTAATAATTTTTTATACTTAGGTATTCTTTTACAGTGTGCATATTTACAAAAAATATTCCATGTATCACATTTTTATTGAGATATTTTTTTTCGTAACAGCTAAACAATTCACTTCTGCATGTTGTTAAGGAGCGTTCAGCTTCCAAGCAAAAATTGTTAAATAATAAGGGTACTGTGAAGATTAACAGTGAACCCAATTTGACCTTGTTACTGAACTACTCCAGCAGAAATGAGATAAATTTTTTTAGGATCCACAGCCATTTTTTTTTTGGCCGGCAAGAAAAATTAATCGTGTGAAAGAAGGAGCACAAAACAGCAACAAATTAACACATTGAGTCTTTGTGATGATCAGTAATTGTCATATTACCTTCCTCTTCAGCTGAAAGCAAAAGCTGTGTTCATTTCTCCCACTTTCATGCTAAATGTATGCCACACTAATTGTATTTCATACGGCATAAACCGACATGTTAATGCACCCCTGTGAGGAAAATGGGCCTCATTAGAGGAAATATGTTTGTATTTGCTCGTTGTCAAACGCCGGTAAAGCTGTGGTAAAACACAACACAGGGTGACCCTATCATGCCCAGTGGATCCGTTCGTCTGTGGTTCTTTTGTTTGCCGCCCTTTCATAAATCAGATTTACTGCTACATCTGTAGTGCCCATGCTAATGAAGTAAAACCTAGTGCAGAGACCCGGCATTGATTTCATTTCCTGCCTCTCTGCCTTCTCCCTGGGTAGCTAGATGGAGATTACATGACAATGTCGTACAAAAGGAGAGATTAAAGAATCTGTATCCAACTGCAGTGTCACAGCCGTGTGCTCAGCTTCTCAATTAGATGCAGGACTTTAGGGGGGAGCTGCAGAGCTGGGACTAAGTCGTTTCTGTATTTTCCTACAGATTCATTGAGCTTAACCCTTACTTCAGGGGTTCTGCCTTGTCCTCTTTTTGAATCACAAACACATGTCTTGGATTTGTGAGCGAATATCTGATTAATTGGACTACTGTTCCTGTCAAGGATCTGCAGAAAGGCAGCAGGGAATGGATGGGTTGTTGAGTTAATATAGGACAGAGAAGGCCATAATTCCCTCTCTCACTTGATGCTTGCCTGTTTTCAAACCCCATGCTTTTACCTTTGGTCTTCAGTCAATCTGGACTTCTGTCCAATCAATGGAGGAATGAAAACAAAGCAATGATAACAGTGACAGAAAAAAGTCAAAATGGTTACGTGTTTTTACCATCTCCCATTGAGATTTTAATTCTTACTTGTAATGAGTTCCACATTTTGAATTTGTACTGTTTTAATTTCTGAAAATGAGGACTTAATCAAGACAATACAAAATATGAATGTTACTGTCATTTCAATTTGAAGGTCCTATACTAGTGGTTGCCAAAGTCGGGGACTGGGCTGAACTTCGAGTCTTTAAGGTACCATATACTAGCAGGGCGATCCCCACAAGCCAAATGAACATTTTATATGTTTGCTTATAAAGTCTTTGCCATAATGACATATATAAGAAGTAGAGACATCCCGCTCAGGATTTTTGCACCCAATAGTAATCTGACTAATTTAATAAACAGCAATACCAAGTTCCATTCTGGTATTTTATTAAAATCAATATCATGTGCAGTTAAACCCAAAGTTATTTGGACCCCATGCAGATGTAGATTTAAAATCATGTTTATTGAAAAAGAAATGTGTTTCTCATAGGGAATAAGATTGGTACCTCTCAAAAGATAATGAACCCATATAAAAGCCATATGGGTATGGAAATATAAGTCTGCCTTTTACTTGCAATTTATAAAAATAATGGTATATGTCAATATTATTTATATCCTTCCGAACAGTGAAAAAAGTGATCAAAGTTTTCTTCTAATTGCTGCACAACCTTTTTTTGCATGTTTCCACTGCCAGTCTTAGGCTTCCTTGCCATCAATCTGGTGTTTGGATTCCCCCCCCCCCCCCACATATTCTCTATGAGTTTCAAATCTGAACTCTGGCTGGGCCACTCCAGACAGTATTAATTACTAGCAGTTAAAAGAAACATGTAAAGAAAAATTAAAGATTACTTTACACCTAAATCTGCTTTAAATGTGTAGAATTTATATAATTGAACTGTATATGTTTGGATATTTCAATCAGAGCTAGTCATGGAAATTGTCTCTTTGTCATTGTGTGTAGGAAAATGTTTAAAGCCCTGGCACTAAACTGTGTTTTAGATTGTAATGTTTTAAAAAATAGAATACATTCAACCTGACAGAAATGGAGCTCCTCTTGTTTTGCCAAGCTCCGATTGGTTAAAAATAATGGATTGGTTTTGTTTGCGCCCATGTAGATTTTTTTTCCTCTTTCAGCTGGCAGAGCTCTGTGGAGGTGATTATCTCAGCTCTTCAGAAAAATACTCCCAATCATTTGATTGTATGAGAGGGACAGCACATTCTGCAATATAAAGTGTTTAGGCAATTTACAAAAAGACTTCGTTTTCTTCATTGAGATAATTTCAGCCTAATGTAATATAGTGTTAAAACTTGGCATCATTAGCCATACTGAAAGCAGCCCATGTGACTGCTTGTCTACAGGAGAGAGAGAGAGAAGCAACACCAGCCTCTTGAGGCATTTTCAAGATGAGACATTCTAAAACGGCACACTTTGTAGAGCTATTTTTCTCTGTAGGTGGCCATAAACGCTCAATTCAATAGGAACAATATAACCACACACAGAAAAATAAGCACCCTCAGCTGCTTATTCTTTCAGGTTTGGCTGAGTAGTGATGAAGTCTAAGTTGTGACAATAGCGCATGGATAAAAGTTTGGACTCTAAACAAGATATTTCAGGTAGATCAGGAACAGCATCCTAACTTGGATGCACAAAATAAGAGTTGGATCATTTCCAGATGTCCCTGAATGGATAAAGAGAATGATGCAGCCATTAGACAGAGATATCTGATCGGATATCGATGCTCTCCTTCATATTCACATGTGCATCTACATTTTCTTTGATGTCTCGACAGTTGGCTTTTAATTCCTTTAGCCTTTCAATGTAATTCAAATTACCATGCTATTTGTCACTGCCACGCTCTAATGAATTTAGTTCATCCCATATTTAACGTTTCATTAAGAGTACATTTTCTTTTAAAAAATGTGGATAACACTGGAGTTAGCTCAGGTGTTAGGTGTTAAAAACAAAACGTTATCATTGCTCCTCAAGAGGCCGAAATAATAAGGACTGAGGTTATCAGCTTGCTCGGTGCCCCCACTTTATTAATTACCAGAGTGTGTCAGAATTAATGAGTTGTAATCTATTATGGCAGAATTCACAAGCCAATTAATGAATCTCAGGGAGCGAACACTTGGCAAATTGCTGAGCTGCACAGGATCGGTCACGTCTTAACTTCCAGCAGTAAGCAATGTGCCACCCTGAGGATGACCTGCGGTGTGCAGACTAGGCAGGAAAATATTACATTTCCAATGGATGTTAGAGAAGGACAATGGAGTATAGTCAGAAATAAAAATAAAGTTATGTCAGCATGATCCCTGTGATTCTCAATATCAAGTCAGTTTTAGTTCCAACTGAGTGTGTTAAGTAACCGTTTGAACAGTTTCTGCATTTTAACTTTTTTATTACAATACAAACACTACAACATCGTAGAAAGATGGTTCTGTGCAGTTCTGACTGACTGCACATAAAATGAAAAAAATCTGTTTGTTTTTTTCTAATCAGTTAACAGTTGTGGGCAGCACTACCAGGTGAATATGTTCATATGTCATTACTTCCAAGTAAAAGTCAACCCTTAAGTCTTTAGGAAACGTCTAAGTCAGGTCTCAAGTATTTTGCCTCGATCCAGAATCAAGTCTCAGGTCTCTAATTTTATCCCTGAGAATGAAACATCTGGTGCACCTTTACCATGGCATCGCTGTTGCTTAGGATTCTAAAGCTATACTGTTTGTTCTTCGGCCTACTTTACCCAATGGACATTTAATACCGTATTTTCCGGACTATAAGGCACCCCTAAAATTCCTTAAATTTCATGTTCTCCCTGTGCATGCGTGGGTTCTCTCAGGGTACTCCCGCTTCCTCCCACAGTCCGAAAACATGGTTAATTAGCCTCTCTAAGTTGTCCTTAGGTGTAAGTGTGTGCGAGAATGGTCGTTTGTCCTGTTTGTCTCTGTGTTGCCCTGCGATAGGCTGGCGATCTGTCCAGGGTGTATCCCGCCTCTTGCTCATTGACAGATGAAGATAGGCACCAGCACCCCTCGCGACCCCACAAGGGATAGACGTGTTAGAAAATGGATGGATGGATAAACATAAGACGAAGTAAGGAATGCTCTTTTGAAGTCTATGGGCTTTTGAAAAAGCCGTTTTAATTTAGCCGGTGCTCTTGTGTGAGTTCCATAGCGGGCACGTCTAGCCGCTGCATCTGCGCTCGGGCTCTTTCCCTTTTTCTCTGATCTCCCACTGTCCTTACCTCTGTTATATGGGTGATCCATCCCTCAAGCGGGATAACAGTTTTGGACAAAAACACTGCAGGACGTGACCGTTATCCAGCCGTAGCTCCTGGACTCCCCGAACTGGGAGCATGTCTGAAGGATCTGGTAGACCTGCAGGGATGCTGGCGCTGTTGTTCTGCTTTCCCCATTAAATGCAGCTTAGTAAAATCCCGGTCCGCTGTGTTAAGTTGAACAGACAAGTGGATAGAAGGTTCCCCTGATGACGCAGTGACTCGCGGTGAAGCCGGTGTCACTGTTTGTGTATACGAAATGCACAGCAGTCAACACCACGCAGCTCAGGTGGAAATTTGGCAGACACCGTGTTCTGTGTGAATGCACAGTCTAAGTCAAGTGTCTCAATCTTTAGAGCACCATTCTAAGTCAAGTCTGAAGTGTTTTATTTTTGTGACTTAAGTGCGAATTGAATCATAGTCTCACACTTAGTCGCTATATTTGCTACCAGGTCGCTCGGACTACAACGTTATTTGGTGTGGAAGTTGTTGTTGTGGGAAGAAGTGAGTTTTTTTTATAATGTCAATAAGGAATTAAAAACAATTATGAAAGTGACAACAGTGAGTAAACTTAGGTTATCTTTCTATGATATCAATAATCAAGAAGTGCAAAAAGTGTGGCTTAAACAGAAGACAGTAATATATTTTGTTTTACACTCTGTTTGCTGTTTGCAAGTGTTTTATTCACACTTATTTTTATGGAATATAAAGCCTGTTTAGATTACAGAGTATGTTTAATTTTAAGCAGATAATACTTATTAAAGCTACTGGTTAAGAAGACGAGTGTTGTGTCGAGCTAAATGTTACAAACTATACTCTTGGTTTTATGGTTTTGAAATAAAATTTTCATAATGTCTATTGCATCTGAGTGGAATTTCAAGTCCATGTCATATAGCTGAAGAACAGATTTAACTAATATGTAAAACAGAGGCTTTTGCTAAAGCACACTACATTGAATGCTTATTTGTCAATCATTAGAGGAACTTTTTTTTAAGAACTCAGAACAGTATGAAAATAAAAATGCAAACAAGGAAATCTGCCATTCATCGAGGAAAAAAGGATGCATTTACACCTTGCTTTCCCCACCATCATTTGGTCCTTTGTAACAACAGCTAACTCTCGACAAAAGATGCGGCAGTGCCATCCAAGGAGCAGAGAAACTGTTATTGTAAATCACAAATAACTGACCTTCAGTAAATAGTGACTTAAAAAAAGACATGTTTCACATTCTTATTTACTTCCAGTTTTCAACAGAATGAAACATTAGCATTTGGAATCAGACCGCATTTTGTTCACCTCATTTCTTTGGCTAAATCTGCCAAAGTGTGATGTGTGTGTGTGAGAGAGAGAGAGAGAGACAGAGAGACAGAGGGAGACTGAGAGTAAAAGAAGGAGAAATCAAGTGACAACAGATAGCGAAAGAAAGAAAGCAGAAAACAGCAAAATGTTTTTGACGATTGCTGAATTACTTGATAGGAAGTTTGCCAATTCTGATTGAGATAGAAATAATTGCCCTCTAATAACTTGGTTTTTCAAGTGGCAAATTGTAATAATTATTACTAATTATATAAATAAATACATATGCCGTGTCATTAGACCCAGGTTAATTAACAGTTATTCAATATACTATTTACAGTACTGAGACGTTTCCATCTGTATGATCTTGAAAAATCTGTTTATTGCCCCCCCCCAAAAAAAATAAAAGGAAATTTCCGCCCTTGTGTTGGAGCTGGAGTATTGGACACTATTCACCAGTCCTTAACAAGCCATTACCTCAGTTTGTGCAAGCATTCCTCCATTTATAATTGTATAAATGGCATTAGCTGAATACATCATCTCCTTGCATTGTTAATGTGGATTTCCTTTTTTGAAGTCATTATTGGACTTGGAACACCCTAATGATAAATAATAACACACAAAACTATATTTTATTATGTCAGGTTAAGTTAGAGCTAGGGATATGTATTTGCAAATAGGTTGTATTTCTGAGACCCCAGTAGTTTTAAATGGAAATTTTATCAGTATTACATGGTCTACATGTGAATTGTGATTGTCTCCAATTGTATACATTTACCAGTAGGGATGGGTACTGAATGAGGGCTAAGTATTGACTGAATCCCATCAGTACTACCAGGTACCAATTCATGCAAAATGAAACGGTAACAGGTTTCGGGGCCTAAACACATCATTGTGACACCGAGGGAGTTGAGAGTGGCTGATTTTCCATGTCGGACATAAACACAGTATTGCACGCACAAAAGTATGATGTTGTCAGTAGCTGCTCGTCCAGTCAACAAAGCAAGCAAAGCAAAGGTAGAAAGCGCTTGAATGTATGGCTCCACTTTAAAAATATGTTGTAGATTATATTTGCTGCAATATTCGTGATGCAAAGGGTAAGGCAGGAATACTCCTAATCTGAGAAAGCACCTGGTCACTGCTGCCAATGTAGCTAATTTCCCGCTATATTTAGTGATTTTTCACCATACTTTTGGTACCAAACTAAATGACTATTTCAAATCTTTTGATGAATTCAGGACTGCATTTGCTCCTCCCGAGCTCAAAATCTGAAATACTTCAACTTATCAAAGTCAGTTCTACAATAAAACAGTAATTCTAAGAGCACAATGTGAGATGCAAGACATATTGATTGTGCTTTTAAAGACTCGAAAAGGGAGAGTTTTATTGCCTCCTTGGAACCAAGACCAACTTAGAATAAGAAAAGCACAAGAAATCTCTGTATTTGAAACAGACAAACCTAGACTGGAATATTAGAATATAAACTGATTCCATATTATTTCTAATAGTGATATTAAACCCTGGTCTTCAGTACTCACTGTCTTTCATATTTTAGATGTTAATTGATAAGTTTCTGCAGAAACAGTTTACAATTAACAGTGAGCCGTTGCTGTTAATTCTAAACAGCAATTTCAGCAAGGTACATTTATAATAAATTATGCTTTTTTATGGTGGCATTATTTTCTTGGAAGTGGAATACATTTTCATAGACCTTCTTAAGCCCATTTCACATTGGTGTAAACTGACATTTCCTGTTCTCATCCATCACTCCAAAACTTTTGGGATTAATGAGCCTTCTAGCTGTTTGAGCCTGATGAGTCACTTTACATTTAGCTGCCACTGAAAGCTGATTGAGCGAGTGCAGCATGTTTGTCTGCCTCCACATTAGTTGTTGTGCATCTAACAGTCTGTAAGCTCATTACAGTAATCAGGTTAAAGAGAGGAGAACTGGGGAGTGCTTGGCCTACGGCTTGTTACCCCTGGACTTTCCCAGTGAGACCGTGGACCTCTCACACAAGCTCCGGCAGATCTGATGGGACCCGGCCCTGCTCCTAATGATTCCCTCCTGCTGTTTCTGTTTGTGTGAAACCCACACTGTGGTATTCAACTGCGCCCATGTCGTCATAATGACCGGTTTGTAATTGTAAAGCCTTTCTGACACTCACCTATTCTTTTCTGAATTTCGAAAACGATTTACTCAGGCTCACACTAACAGTAAACAGTAAATCATCCCTTTGGCAGTTTGTTGTGTGTTTTTGCAGCAAATCAAGACTAAAAGATAATAGGATCTTTAAAATACTAAATGTGATTTAGTATATTCTAAAAATATCAACAGAAATCCGTTACAAAAATGACATGGTGCTAGTATTACTCCTTACAAGAGACTTATTTGTTCAGTTGTGTTGCCTTCGGTAATCTAATCTAATTTTGCTGAGTCAGAAAAGCTGATGTTGAGCACCAATAATAGTGTTTGTCCTGCATTTTGACCCTAATGCTTAGCCATTGGTTTCATTATATGTTTCAGTTTTCAAACATCTCTTATCTTTGCTAAACTCCCACTTCCTTAGCCTTTTATTTGCCCTTGTGAGAAACTGCAAATAATTTCAGTAGAGGTTATTCAGACTCAGTTTGGCTGATTTGTAGTGCAGCTGGTATATTTAAACACAAAATGTGCGCTTGGACATTTAGGAGCATTAACCTACCTTCTTAAAAGCTGTACATTTAAGACAATGACTTTCCCATCTTTTAGGTTATTTTTTGTTTTTTGTTTGCAGCTTGCCCTCCTTAGAAAAAGCAAAAAAAAGCATTTTCTCCTCGTGGATGACAGAAGCAAACTGTCTTGGAAATTTCCCAAAATTGCTTTTGCAACCAGCAAATGAGGCACATTTATTAATGAGACATAAATCTTTCAAAGCTAATGTATGATTTTTAAAACTTTTTTTAACTATAGTGAGTAAAAGCTTAGGATAGTTGTATTTATTTCTATGTCCAAAATCCCAAAATATATATAAAAAAATAAAATAAATCTAATGAATTGCAGCTGAGAAAGGCGCTGAAGTGTGATATTGTTACTGCTGCAACCTTGGGCATCTTTGTGTAACACAATGGCTAATTAATATAAAATATTTATATCACACTCTAGCTCAAACTTGGGTTCATGAAGTGAACATTTTTATTATGATCTATCGATGGAGAAGCGTCAAATCAGTAGAAATGTTGTATGAGTGAGGTAACTTGAAGACTTAACAAATCAGCATGTTACAGAGTGATTAAAAACTGCTCTGTGGTGAATCCAGTTTTTCTGTATCAAAGGTGTTGATCATGACAAAAGATGTAATTCCAAAACCCTAAAATTCTGGCAGCTAACAGAGCTGCGTTGCTGCTTATGCTGCTGTTCTGACCAGCATTGCTATTCTGTTGTTGATGGCCGTCAGCTTTCCTGTTTCTCTTAACAACTTTGTTGCATGAATACTTTATATGAGGGGCATGTAGGGATTTTGCAATTCTCATTTTTCTACACATATTCACACCATGGGTTATGCCAGTCAAACTCTCTAAGTCCGTCAACAGTAAGTTTTCTCACATGTTGTTTGGCCCAAAAAGTCACCTTAAGCTAATGCTACACTTTAAGATACTGAAAGAGCTACAGGGAAAAAATATTTTTCTCATTTGGTTTATGTGGTTCAGGGACAGAATAAATGACGTTGTTCAGTTAATTGTCAGTAAAACAAATCTTACCTGATGCTCACAAACAATTCCCCTACAGTCACGTTTCTGGTCTGGCTGTTGACTCTGATCAAACTGTCGGACGTATTCTCTCATGCCACAGCTAAGACTGTGGCATGAATTGATGATATCCTCATCTTTCACCTTTGGGTTTTTCCTTTGCTTAAATCCAGATTCCAGTTGTCTGAAAGTCCTGGGCCAACAAGGTTGGAAGGGAGAGACTGTTTTTGGTGAGGGAAGTATTTTCAACAGAAACACCTTTTCTAGTGGATGAGAATCTGTCGTACCTAGCTGAGTTTTCTTCTTTGGATAGATAGATGATCTTATAACAAAAGTGCTTACTACATCCTTTTTTTCTGTTTTGTCAATAAGTGGCCACACATTTATTTGACGTAATCCAGTTAAAATTGCCTTCTTTTGACAGGAAAACAATTATGTGTTTCCAAACAACACATGATATACACTATATCCTCTTTTATATGGTACTGTGCTACCACTGTAGAGGGTGTGACTCAGTATTCTGTTATTGTTTCAGAAAAGTATATTTTAAAATGGTCTGTTAGTTTTTAAAATCCCTATTCTCAATTATGCTGAGGTTTTCTGGCGCTAAATTACACTGTCATGTAGATGTGCTTCCACTTTACTAGAGTTTGTACAATTGCAACACAATTTGGCTTTCAAGCGTAAGCCAAGAGTCTTAACGTACATAGCTGTGATTTTCTTAATTCCCCTAGCTATTGGTTCTGAAGCATTTGATCATTTGGGCAAGTTGTTTAGTTCTCTTTACTTGACCGTGTTAGACAATATACCAAGAAGTTTCACCCTGTGTTTGTGTCTGTGGTTCACTGGCCAGATGTTTATGAGGTGGATTTAAGCCAGAAATGTTTATTTCTTGTAATCGGAAACACTTTTGGTTTATGGGTGGAAATCCACTGAGAAGGGTGGGAAAAGAGAGCACAATGCTCTTTTGAATATTTTCTTCAGTTAAGACACCCACGTTTTCAGCAGGTCTCCTGCAGGCAGCCTCTGCATGAAAAACTGTCTGAAGTGTGCAAAGACAAGTTGTTGTATACCTCTCCTCCAGCCAACTGAAACACTGGATTCTCCTTTTCTTGCTGAGAAAAAAACAAACCTGCAAGGAATCTTACAGAGATACCACACTTGGAATGTACTCCCAAATCGTAATAATGTTTTGTTTTAACTTTTCTTTTTTTAAATGATGTGGGATTTGCAGAGGTTGCTTTAATTTTTCAAGTTCTCTTTCATATTTACATATTATTAATCATTTTGGATGATACTGTTTTGTAGAAAGCCAATTCCTGAAATTGCTGGGTGAAAAAGTTTCTTTATTAAAAGGGCTATTTCACACATTGCAAAATGGATTTCTGTTGGTTTTAAGCAGTTACTATCTTACCTGCAGATAAGATATTTGGTATAAATCTGTATTGCTTGGTTCCTGAGGCTGAAGCAAAAGACTTGGTCCCAAGAATAGAGTGGATTTTTACCATTTAAAAATTAATTCAGTCTAAAGTAAACACAGGTTTATGTAGATGCTGTCTATCATCATGTTTGCGTTGAGCAGCTATTTACACAAATCTCAATGAAGATATTTTGCAGAGATGGTGAATCCAGTTTCAGACTCATACTAGAGTCCTACGTCTCAATTTGTACAAATACTTCAGACATGAATCGGTCTTGTTTTTGTAGACCCAAATTTCATTAACAAGCTTTATTTAATGTAATTCTGAATGAAAATCTATAAACTGGAGCCCTCTCAGGCAATAGACTGTATATGGAAATTGTTCTAACAAGAATTAGTCATTGATGACCAAGATGTTTTTGAACTCTAACTCTATATTTAGTGACTTGCACGCTTACTGTTTAGACTTGTCATCAAAGTCTAAACTGGTCCTCGATAGTTTGCATGGCCAACATGTGCTTATATACACGCTTGACAATGTTGGGGCATGCTCTTCATGGGCTGATGGATGGTGTCCATTGGGTATCTCCTCCCAGACCCTGACCAGGGCATCAGTGAGCTGCTGGACAGTCTGACGTGCAACCTAGTGGTGTCAGGTGAACCTAAACATGATGCCCCAGAAATGTTCTGTTGGATTTAGGTCACGGAGGCATGGAGGCAAGTACCTGGTATTAATTCCTTTCGTCATGATTATGAGGCTGGGCATTATCATGCACCAGAAGGAGCAAATGGTCTAACAATGGGTCTAAGGATTTCATCCAGATCCCTGATGGGAGTCTGGATTCCATCATTTATACTGTCCAGGTCTGTGAGTCCCTCCATAGATATGCCTCCCCAGACCAACACTGATGAATAAATCAATAATACTGGACAATGTTCCAGGCAGCTTAACCTTTACCACAGCTTCTGCCGATCCTTTCACATATGTGACATGAGCTTTGAGGGAACCTGCTCTCATCTGTTAGATGATGCCTGCCAGTTCCAGTGTTCTTTGGTAAATGTCCATTGAGCTCCTTGGTGCCAGGCAGTGAGCACAAGGCTTATTATAGGATGTTGGGTCCTCAGGACACCATCATTAACTCTGTTCCTAATAATTTAGAGACATTTAGGCCAGTGGCCCACTGGATGTCACTTTGTCGGGTTCTGGCAGCACTCATCCTGTTTCCTCTTGCACAATGGAGCAAGTATTGGTCCTGCTGATGGGTTCAGGACCTCTGACAGACATGTCCAGCAATCCTAGTGTGGCTCCCTGTCTATTGGAATCCTTTCCATGGGCTTGAGACTGTGCTAGGAGAAACAGCTATGCCTTCTGGCAATGGCATATATGGCTGTGCCATCCAGGCAAATTGGGACTACCTGTGAAACCTCTTTAAGGTCTAGGTATCGCCTCATGATACCAGTAGTGACACTGACCCTCGTCAAATGGAAGACTACTGAAAAGCAATTAAAAAAATAAGGAGGGAAAAAAATATCTGTTGCCCCCACCTGCTAAAGCATTACAGTTTCTGGGGTTGTGTCCTTGGTGCCCCTTTTTAATAATTTAATTAACACCTAAACAGCTAACACTGATTATCAACCCCCTCTAATACTAAACTGACCAGATCACTATTTCAGATATTTCACTGATAATTTGGATATTATACTCTGTTTAAAAAGTGTTCCTTAAATTTTTTTTGAGTAGCATAGTAATGATTTTGGCCCTTCTCAGACAAGCCGTTCACTACATTCTGTGGGACCAATTAAGTGGGATTTATACTAAATAAAGATGCCAGTCGAATAACCTACAGCAGGTAAGAAATTTATATGTGCTTGTAACCTTTTAACAGAACCTCTCGTCAGAAATCCTGGGTTATACATTTAAAAGTTTGTGTGTACGTTTGAACCTTCAGGGGTAAATCCACTCTGTGATATATGTATCAATGGATCAGTTGGCAATATTTCAAACAAGTACGTTCTCGCTGGGGATCACTCCACAAAGAATGTAGTTTCTTTGCTAAAACTCTACTAAAGTGGTAACGGTGATGCTTTCAGAGGAAGATATATTGTCATTTTTTTTCAAACTGTCAAAATGAATCAGTCAATCTCACTTTCTGTGGAATATTTCCATGTTCTTGTGACAGAATAGCTGTGAAACCTTTGGATAAAACCAGGGTTGAATAGTCATGTACACAGACGAGACAGCCCTTTATACTGTCAAAACTCTGTCTTATTCCCTGTCTGTTTGATGTTTGAAAGCAGACTTAGTGGTAATCGTCATATCTTTGCGGAGTGTATCCCACACCCAGAGTTTGGTCAATTGTCAGCCTTGACCTGAGGGTACAGTGGAGGTTGCTTCTGCTGTCCACCCTTATATGTTCAGGAAAAGGTGGGCACAGCAGCAGTCATAGCAACGGTGGACAGAATCGCTGAGCTGGAAACAATGGGCTGACAACATGCCTGTCCCTGTGAACCATTCGACAGCACAGGTTCTCCCACTATCACAGGGGGTGGGGGGGGGTAAGGTTTGTGTCTTTATAGTGGTAAGGATTGACTTTTATAATGTTTTGCTAAGATGTGCTTAAGAATCCATAACAAACCTTGCTCAAAGAGCTGGAAGAGTGAATCTACACCGTTCTCTGTCTTGGTTCTTCCTATACCGCATGCCAAAGGATGTTGAATGTTGATAGAGTCCCTTGGTGTATCGCATTGGAGTTAAGCCGGCGCATGTTCCGTTCCACTGCTCGCGATACTGTAATCAGCATGCAAGTGCTTAGGGTCAGCCAGCCGCTGGAGTGTGAGAACCAGGCTCAGCGGGAGATTGGAGTCACCTGATTTGGAGGAAATGCCATTTCAGGCAGAATATACTGAGACAGCTATGTAGGAGGGTCATCTTTTTTCCTCATTTTCTCTTCAGTGTGATTTATTGGGAAGATTTAAGTTTGTAAAGTCTTAATTATTGGCACTTGCAGTCATGCATGTGTGTGATTTGTTTTTTTATGCAAACGTTCACATTGAAATGACTCCTAACACATTACACTGCTTGTTTTTGTGCTGCAAGCTCCAACATTAGTTGTCATGTGATTCATTGTGTGGTTTATTAGATAAGATAAGACAAGATATGAATTCCTTTATTGTCCCGCAATGGGGGAAATTCGGGTGTGACAGTGGCAAACACACAGACAGTTACGCACAATTATTATATCAGAAGCTGTGCAACCATTAGCATAATGTAAACAGTTATTGAGTCTGTTGGGAGCAGCAGAGATTATTAAGTCTGACAGCAGCCAGGAGGAACGACCTGCAGAAACGTTCCTTTGAGCATCTGGGATGCAGCAGTCTGTCACTAAAGGAGCTCTCCAGCTCTGCAACAGCTCCATGCATGGGGTGGGAAATATTGTCCATCAGAAATGTGATTTTACTTACATTCTCCCACCACCTGCACTGGGTCCAGGTGGCATCCCAGGACAGAGCTGGCTCTACTAATGAGCTCATCCAACCGCTTCCTCTCAGCCAAAGATAACTCAGAGTTAAAGAAGGTCTTCAGGAGCGCCCCCTGCACTCCAAAAGATCTCAGCCCCCTCAGCAGGTAGAGTCTGCTTTGACCTTTCCTGTAAAGAACATCAGTGTTATGAGTCTAGTCCAGTTAATGGTTCAGGTGAACACTCAGGTACTTATAAGGGTCCACTGTCTCCACATCAGTTCCCTGTATGTTCACCTGTGTCAGAGAGGTGAGTCCATTTTGTTATATTTTTTTAGACTAGGATGATCTGCAATTTGTCTCCTTGGGAAAAGGATGCATTAATTCAGTGTTCATCACCGTGGTTATCACGTGTGGTGCGATGATTTCAAGAGCTTGGACTGCCTTGTACTCGAATATTTTTCCAACTGATTGCTGTCAAATCTGGAAAGTGTTTTCCTGCTACCCTTTAATCACTGTGATAAATTGCAACTGACAGTTTTCAGCTGGTTTGACTTTGTTGTCTTTTGAAATATTTGATTTGTGACAGATTTCTGGCCTTTCCAGTAGAAAACCATTGCTTCATGAAATATCTAATATGAATCACTGAGTTTTTCTTTCCAATATTCTGAATATGCAAAGATGTGTCATATACTGCTTAACTTACTAAGTTGGAACAATTAATAACACAGTTGCATACTTACCAGCTACTGGTAGCTACCACTTATGCATAAGGATAAAAAATTGTGCTGATGTGCACGTGTTGAATTTTTCAAACTAAATACAAACCATATTGACACTTATCAACTCACAAAAAAATGTAACAACTCTGACGATGGGTCCATCCATTGATCCATTTTCTTTTATTTGAGATCGGGGGCAGTCCTCCAGCTCATTCAAGAGATCCCAAGGTGTTCCCAGGTAAGACCGGATAACAGTGCTCCTCATCCTACCTCTGAGGCAACAATAGATCATGTATGCTAATTATTTACATTTAATATGTGGTTTAGTTACCAGATATTTGTCTTTATCCCTAAGAAATAGTGATGGATCTTTAATTATGTGTTTCTGAGAAAGGAAGGTTGTAGGAAGGAAGGTGTGTCCATCAGGGATTTGGTTCGACACATACTCAGTCATAGAGGTGATTAAATGAACGATGCAATGGCAATCTCTAAATTATTTGTTTTTAACAACAAACAAAATATTTATTTTCTGTCCTTCCTGCCATGAGGGGCCCTTCATCTACATTATCTATACTAGGTGGAAAGGTTAATTGCCACCACGTGAGAGTGGCTGCAGAGGGCTTTTATATTGTACTATTATGTAAAAAAAAAAAAAAAAAAAACACTGCAAGGTTGTTGTGCTGTATTCAACTATCATGTTATCTGCTCAAAGTCTCACTGTTTAAAGGTAGCAGCCTGAATGAAAGTAAGAAAAAGAAAACCAGACCGTCACACTTTTAGTGTTTCCTCTGACTTCATTTTAAACACTCTATTAAATAGAATGAAATAGAGATATCCTTTATTATCCCTCAGTAGGGGACAGTGAGGTAAATTGCAGATACACGCTATATATATATATATATATATATATATATATATATATATATATATATATATATATATATATATATATATATATATATATATATATATATATAATCAAAAACAAGGTTAACAAAAATATAAATACAAAACAGAATAAAAGACTACATTAAGGGGAAAATTTAAAAATATCAGAAAAAGTATTGCATTGTTATTAAAAGTTGCATAATCACTGATAATGACAATTTAAATTGGTTGAATTCATTTCAAATCTGTTGATTTAGCACAAATTTGTAATGCGCGTCCTCTTAAGGCATTTTTCACGATAAACGTATCCTATATATAGAATTTAATTAGAGAAACATATAATCAAATCAATCCAATCATAAAGACAGAATCTAATTAAATGTTATACTTTCCAAAGTCTTCCTAGATATAATGTAATTAAGTCTTTTGAGTTCAAAATTGGTAAATAGGTTTTTCCTTTGAAAGAAGCCCAGCCACGTAGCATCGAGTCATTGACCTCTGTGCAGCTCATCCGTATGGCAACAGTGGAAGGTTGATTGCACCAATTTGTTAACTTGGCAGCAATCCCTTTGAGCTTCTTCCCTCAGTCATAACTTCCAAACTGAAGACCGTCGTTAGCATTCACCTTTTATAGCTAGAGTATGGCACTTTCACTTACTGTAAAAAGATCACATTATTTTTTTGTTTCTGCATAGCCAATAACTAGTTTTGGCAGTTGAGGCTGAAAATTGTCTGGTTATAGTTACCAGCCTATCTCTTGATCCATCGTTGGTTTAAACATCCTGTCTGGTTGACAACTTTATGTTACTAGTATGATGCCTCCCAGTGCATCATTTCTGCTTGAATAAATACTGACCTGTTGTTGTTTTTTTTTTAAATAGAATTTAAATGTGTGAAATAAACAACTAGTAGCAGAAAGCTATTGTGACTGCGACTGACATAAAACTATATTTTAGATCTAATTGTCAACAATTATGCCTTCCAGCCTGAACACTGAAGTACGTTGAATCTGGAGGCCCTCAAACCGTCCATATGGCATACAGTTAGCAGTAGTTAACAGGCAAGCATGTGTGGACTGAGTGGTTAAAGCGGCATGACTAACACCTGCTCAATACGTGACAGTACTCGGAAAATGGAGAAGCTGTGTAGATTGTAGAGCTGATGTAACAAACATCCGTGTCCCCCGTTTAACATCACACTTTTTTTCCCATAAGTTGAAAACCAGATGCATTTGTTAGCAAGGCATTTGTGGATAATGCAATTCTCGTGGGGTGACTGTTTTTGAGACACATTTTGGAAGGTTCCGCATTCATTAGTGCATGAAATAATATATAAACAAAACGCTTGAGCAACATATGCAGGAAGCACAGCTAGCAACTGCCTCTAAGGGATGATCCAGGAGCCAGATCATCCCAGTAAGTATGCAGACTGAGTAAGTCATTGACTGCCTGACTAACTGCAGCTGCTGGGTGGAGTGCTCCTCCTCTGATGGCTGTTTCTGCCTCCATTTATCAGGAAGTCAATTCCTTAGCTCTCGAAATGAAACGTTTTGTATTTTAGAACTTTTCTTTTTTTTTTTTAGTTCATAAACAGTAATGTTGAATGCAGCTGACTTCAAATCTTTGTCACTAAAACACCGTATTGGCTAAGTGCTGACTGCTCTGTAATAAACAATTAATAATCACTATAGACTTAGCTTCCATTAATCCCCTGCCAAGTAATAGTGAAAGCGATTGGCATTCAAGAATAAGGAACAAGCTGCTGTTCTTTTTTTCCTCTTTTTTTTGTTCTGCTTCTCCTGTGGATCCTTTGAAGCAGTGCTGCAGGAAGCTCTACATCAGTGGATATTTTTAGTGTAAGAGGAGATGTTCTTTTCCTCCTTGCAACAAGGGCAAGATTGATAGATTCTGTCAGTTTCTCTACCCTGGAATTATATTTATAACAGTGAGTGTCAGCCAGGAGAACACCATGTAATCCTCATTGTGAGTCACAACAGTGACCTTTTTAAATTGTAATAAAAAATAAAATATATGTAGTGTATTAGGTGCTCTCAACTCAACTTTCAGCTCATAAAAACTAGTTAAAGTGACACTTAATGGCTTTGGGAGAAGTACCCGTAACTTGGCTCACTAAACAAACAATAGTTGTGTTACTTACTTACTCTACGGAAGAGGATTAGGGCCATTCAAAAAAAAAAAGTCTATTCAATTCTGACTTTATTTTCAGAATTCAGATTTTTTTTCTCAGATTAAAGTCAGAGACTTTAGTCAGAGATTAAAGTCAGAATTCTGACTTTAATCTCAGAATGTAAAACATAGGGTGGGGGTAAACATTTTTAGTCATCATCTCAGCACATTTAGTGCCAATGCCAGATCTTTGAAATACAACTTTAGAGCCAACTACTGTTTTTGAGGGCATCTTGCAGGTACCTTTGGGTATGAAGATTACAAATATGGTCAATTAAATACTTTGCCATGTGCTTGCCATATTGTGAATAAACTATGCGTCTTCCTCGGATGCATTTATAGTGACCAATCAAAGTCTTCTTTACATCTAAATTTAGCACAGACCTAATTAAGGTAAATACAATCCTCAAATACAAAATTTGTGAAATTCACGTCCAGAGAAATAACCTCGTGACATGCTTTTTCGTGTTATGATTGGGTTTAGTTTTCAGAATGCAGAACTACTAAATTTAAATTAATCATTTCTGGCTAAAAATTTAAGTGGATCTGCAGAAAACTTCCCTTTCTTTGGGTCATACAGTTCTCCCTGTGTTAGTGGGCCGATACTTTGCCAAGAGTGTTAATGCAGGATGGAGAACTAAGAGACACAGGGTGTGTGTGGTAAAATATTTATAATTTTCTTTTCCTAGAAAGCTTTGTTTCGTGATGATGTTCCCATCAGTCCTAGGAACAGCTGATCTCTGACTTCCTCTTAGCCCACCACTTATACTACAGTACATGTTTTAAATAACACAACAAAAGTAGTCCACCAGGCTTGCAAAAATGTTGTTCTGTAGAGCAATGATGTTCAGCAGCTCCCCAATGCTATACTGACTATTACATTTGTACTTTAGAGTTATTTTCAAACACATCACAGCTTGTTAAAATGTAATAGTTGTCCTTTACAGTACAGTAGCTTCACTCGCTGTAGAGATGGTTGAATATCAATATATTATCCCAGAGATCTTGTTTTTATATTCACAGTCATAACTCGTGTTTGTGGAAGTAAAATGAGGAATGCTTACTTTCATAGCTTTGCTGTGTTTTTAGGAATGTGGGCAACGCTTCTGAGGGAATATAAATGGATCTATTCAACAGGGAAGTCTTGTTAGTTTCAGGTTGTCTCATTGTAATGTGCTCACCTTAACTGTCCTCTTGTATGGGTCGCGGAGGCTATGTCCCCTAATTAGCCGCTAATTGCCACAAGCTGGCCACATAACACTAATGGAACAACAGATCTTGGCTGAAGAATGCTGTGCACTCCCTATTACTTTTCATAGTACATTTGATGAGTTTTCTGACTATTTTAAGCAGATTTATGTGGAGGTTCATAATTGGGGTAGCAACATATACGGGTACTGGCTCCTGGAGCACCTGGTGGAAGAAGAGGCAGCTTATTTATGAGGTGCAGTGTGTGTGCATCTGTGTCGCTTGATCATAGGAGATTTTGAAGGAGGAGGGATCATGCTGCCTACATCCTAATCATAAGCGCACCTGGATATTAGTGCTGCAACTGACATTTTTTTATAGTGATGCTTTTAGCACTGCTGCTATGTGCATGGGGCCAGTCCACTCCTCGAGGTGCCACAGGAAGATATTACGAAACGGCTAAAATGAAGATGCAATTCTCAAATCATACAATCACAGATTGGTACATGTAGAGATTCAAGCCTTAGAGAAGTGCTCCTACTTCCAGGCTGAGGGAAACTGTATCTTCAATTCAATTCATGGCACTTTACAAAGTGAATTCAATCAAATCATACAGACAGTCAAAAACGTTTTCTATCTAGGGAAACCTAGCGGACTCCATCGAGTCTCTGAATTGTTCTTTAGGCTACTGTTAATCTGCCAAATGTGTTGTCAAAGAACCATCATGGCATTGTATTTTTAATGTTATGACTGGAGAAAAATTAAAATGAGAAAGAGGATTAAAAGGCATGTGCAGCAACTCTCGCTTTAGAATTGTGTCTTATAATAATCTCATCATCACTCACGCTTTAGATCTGGTGTTTTCCTCCCCAGAGCAAGGCTAAAATTGATGTTAAAGGTGCAGAAACAAAGAAGGATCTGCTCAGTTAAAGATTCCAGCTGTTTATGTTTAGTTTGGGTTTTTTTGGTCACACTTCAACAATCAAAAAATCTCTTAATTAGAACCTGTGTGACATCATAAATTATGCTGAATTGTCTAAAGAATTTCAAGAACTAATGAAATGCATAGTTACTTGCATCAATCAGCCAGGAAAGTGTGAAAAGCACTACAGACCTTATTTCCCTCGATTCATTTCATTGTTCATGGTTTTGAAAAATGCAGACAATGAGTGTGCTGCTAGGGGGAAACCCACTGGCCAAACCGTTGCCAAAAAAACATATTTTTAGAAGGTGTCTACCTCCCACAACATCTAGTGTCATACACATCTAAAAAGGTGGTGCTAGTGTGATGAGCAGGGGCTACTTTGTGTCTTCTGGATGGAACCCTGAATTGTGTTTTATATCAGAAAATCTTGAGGCAAAATATCTGGGTTTGCTACAAGGCAATGCTTCAAAGCACATCAGGAAGTCCACCTCATCTACATTCACAAGAACATGAGTGAAGAAAGAGTAGACCTAAATTTAGTTGTAATGCTTTGACCTTAACTTGTGTGGGTTGGAAAACCCTTCAAGCTGGGTTAAATAAACCTGTTCTGTAAAAAAAAGAGTGGGCCAAAATCCCTCTAGAACACTGTAAAAGACTTATATCCAGTTACGACACAGGCTTCATTGAAGTAGTTGCCTTCAAGCATGGTACAACCAGTTATTAGGTTTAGACAGTAATTACTCTTTCAGACAGGGCCTTTGGTCAGTTATTTCCCTCAGTAAATTGTATTATTTAAGGATCGTTTTTTTTTTATTCAATCATCTTATATTTGATCTTATTTATTTGATCGCAAACATTTAAGCATGGCAAACAATATAATAATAAAGCGCGAGGGAATCTGTAAGGCAGAGAGGAATTGTGAGGAAACATCTTAGTGTAGGTGAATTACCTTTAGCAGAAGCATGGTGGTAGGATGGCCAAGAAAGGCTGCAGGGGAAAATGTGTCGATTAGTAGAAGCGCAAAAGAATAATGTTTGCGTTCACGCTGAAATCCGGTTTACCAAATATGCATCATTTGATTCATATTTAAACAGTGTAGAGAATCCAGGAAACTATAGAGTGTTATTGTCTGGGTGTCAAGGGGTTCTGACCAGCTTTTTCCTATTTTTGCTTAAAGTTACTGTCTACCCGCTTCTTCAGTCATCCTGTGACAGACCACTCCAGTAAGCACCGCACTCGGTGATCATAGGATCTGTTGTGCTGCCTGTTCTACACAGCCACTCATTAGAGCTGTTTCCTGTCCAGATGGCTCCTACCCTGTCTGGTCTTCATTGAGTTGGCCATGTTTAAACTCCTCAGCCCGCCACTCTTTGGCCATTTTCTTCTTGTAATATTTGGTGCAGTAAACAAACATTATTTAACTCAGGGTTCTTTTCTTATGTAGCACTTAATGTCAGAAGTTATTAAATTACCTTCTAAAGGCAGCATCTTGATGTGGAGAGTGTATTTCAATCTATTACTGTGATTTTGCAGAGAAACACAAGAGAGCTTTCTCCTGCTAGGGGGAAACTAGAGAGCAGAGCTAATGAAGTTGCTTGCTTGGGTGTTTGCATGTGGATCCTGGAGTTTCTCAGACTAATGTAAAATCAGGGATTATCATTATCCCTTGGGATTTTTCTGAGACTTCTGCAATCTTTATGGAGTGAAGCAAGTTATACTAGAGAAACTGCTGTAACTTTTCGATCAAACCCAGAGTAATCCTAAATGGTTCTCATGAAAAGCGATGTTTGTTTTTATTATTGAGGTGAACGTTTGAGAAGCCATGTACAGCAGATGATGCATTTACTGTGGGATGGAGCTGTAATCAGACATTCAATGGATGTATGTGCGGCCCTCTGTGTTGTCGGTACTGGGTCCAGGAACTGCTTGTTATTAAGAGAGCATCAGTAAAACAGCTGGATGACGAAAACTCTGTGGGACTTCTCTGCCAGCTTGTATGGAAGGCAGTTCATGCGGCGTCATTACCTCCTCTCCTTTGTGTGCCTCTGTCTCGTTGAAAGAGAAGAACCCTCAGCTATGACAAGGGCCCATTCACAACTATCGTTACAAGATCATTTACTTTTCAGACTTTTTCTGGTATGACTTGGGTGGGTGGGGGGTGGGGTGCTGGTGATGAAAATAAATAAATTGTTGCAAAAAAAAAAAAAGAAATTGCAGTTTAGTTTTGAATTGTGTTGTGTTGTGACTTGAAGTTTTGCCCTTATATCCAACTCACTAGAGAAACAACAAATCATTTTTGTCCACAAGGGAAAACTTTTCTTTTTTTTTTTCTTTTTTTTATCAGTAAAATTAAGGCATGATTTGGGTTAGGCACTGGAGATGCACCGGTCAGTGTGGTGGGCAATTTTACGATTTCCAGCGTTCTAAAGCTTTGACTTGTCTATACAGAGTTTGGCCAGTTCTGACTTTAAACTCCATTAGCCACCGCTCCATATGTTGTTGTTTTTTTAGCCTTCCTGCTATAAGTAGTTGTTTATAATATATATTAGAAGCAGATGCAATTATTCCTGTTTTGTGACAGTTACGTCAGAACAGCTTTACTGTTAATTTATAACAAAGCCAAAATAATTATGGAGTTGACGTTTTTACCTTTTTAGTGTCTTACATTAAAGCTTAGCATAACTAGCAAGGTTACCATTGTGAAATGTAAACAGCATTCTGGGTACTTTTCATAGCTGATGAGAAAACCGTTTTCTTGACTCTTAAGATTTCCAAAAGGCATCCAAGATTTCCAAATCAGTGTGTTAATTAAGAGAGAGAGGCTGAAAGCTAAAATAGGACTATTTTAGAGCAACCTCGTTGTGGTGCATTTAGCCTGCTTGTTATCATTTAAAGTCGCATGTCCTCTTTAAAAGCACATGGAACAGCAGATGTGTCTCTTTTTTAATAGCCTTTTACACCTTTTTGTTTCCGCTGACTTGATTTTAAACCCTTATATAAAACAATTGAACAGTTGCCATTCAATTTTTCACTGCATCACTGTTAGTTAAAAAGGAATATTACATCATTTAAAAAAACAGAATCAACCTCATATGTCGACAAAAAAAGTATACCTTGTGTCTCATTATGACAACATTCCTTTGCATAATCTCTGTATGTGTCATTATGATCTATAATTATCATTGCAAGTTCTCCTAATTCTTTTTGTTATTTTCCTTTAAATTGTCAATTCAAATCATGAGTGTTTATGATCTATCAATTCAAACGTTTTAGATCTTGAACATCTTTATGTACAGCTGTATACCTCTTTGGTTCATAACAATAATATGAATATAATCTCAGATCAATGCATTTTTTTAGGAGGCTGTGTCTATACGTGGTTTATTTTTTCCCTTTGCTCTATCATTCTGCATTGGAGCCAAAGTCAAGGATGTGGAAGAGTATCAAACCCCTCACAGTATCTGTCTCTCTCATATTTTTTAAGCTCAGATCTCAGAACATCTGAATTGATTTCAACCTAATGGGTACACATGATAAAACATAACCAGATTTGTCTCTCTGTGAAATTTTGTGTGCACAGCAGCACAGCAGCAAAAGAGCAACTAAAAGTGCAGCAGTTGAATATATCTTAAACCTCCTGTTTTCTGGTGGATTATGCGGATTTGCATGTTTTTCACTTATTGTGCTCAAGCTGCATATTCTTTTTATTTCTTTTGTTCAGGAAATTTTTCATACACAGTTAATTCTACATATAAGCAGAAAATCTTCATTCTCTTTACTGTGAGAACATCTGAAGAATGATGTTCTGCTGCGGCAGCTTTACTGCAGATACATGTTCAGTTTGACAGGTAAAAATCTCCCCAGGGAGATAATTGCGATGATTTGCTCTGTGCGTTGTGGTGGTGTATTTTGCCTCTGAGACCTCTCTTTCACACTTTTAAGCCTGATTGCTTCAACAGTCAACATTTTCATAATACCCTGAGAAATAACCACCAAAACACAAACCAATTATTTCAAATATCAGCCAGAGAAAGTGATTTAACCACTCTGAGTCTCACGTCATGCTTCCTGCCTCTGTGTTTTCCAGGTGTGTAGGCTGGTGACGCCATTACACTAACCCACCAAGATGGTGGCCTTGTCATTAAAGATTTGTGTGCGCCAGTGCAATGTGGTGAAAACGATGCAGTTTGAGCCCTCCACCCCTGTGTATGATGCCTGCAGGATCATCAGAGAGAGAGTTCCAGAAGCCCAGTCCGGACAAGGTTAGGCAATGCCTTGTGAATCTAATTTTCATGATGGAAAACTGTGGCCATCAATATTTGCATGCTCTGTGTCGCCCTGTGTTCCAGCCTCTGATTATGGCCTGTTCCTGTCTGACGATGATCCCAGGAAAGGAATCTGGCTCGAGTCTGGGAGAACCCTGGATTACTACATGCTGCGAAACGGAGTAAGATTAAATCATATAGTCCAGGGCGGAGACCTGTCTGTGTCACTTCTCGCTTGTTGAAGTGGTTTATATTTTTCTAGTGGGAGCTGAAATATTTATGCCTCTCCGCTTGCAAGAAGCAAATGCACTTTGCAGTCGGGAGGGATTAGCGGAGATCTTGATGTCATCCTGCTTCCCCTCCTGTTTCTCTCAGGATGTCTTGGAGTATAAGAAGAAACAAAGGCCGCAAAAGATCAAAATGCTGGATGGTGCCATTAAAACCATCATGGTCGACGACTCAAAAACGATTGGCGAGCTACTTGTGACAATATGCAGTAGAATAGGTGAGTGTATTTATTATGTGTCCCTTAAAAATGAGCTCTGTAAACCTACCTTATCACCCAAAACACTAATTATCAGTGTTTTATTTTTATCTTACCACTTCTTATTGTTCACGAATGGGAATTATCAATCATTTAAAACATTTTTGTTTGCTTGGTATATCCAAATTAGGTTTACTTTAGAGTAGAGCTAATTTATCAGGCTCAAACAAGCCTGTCTCTAATAAATCTTTAAGTGTTCTTCTGAACGTCCAAACCTTGCTTTGTGCCATAATAGAGATGTGTCCCCTAAGCTCTATACTTCATTTCTATTAGGCTGCTTCTGAGCCTAATTGAGTGAGGAAGAGAAGGATGTATATCTGGCAGAAAGCTTTATTGGAAAATGTTTATTTAGATGAGGGCTTTCTGCTTGGCTTCTCCTCAGCCTCGCCTTGTGTATTATTTTGCTGGCTTTGTACCAGCTTTCCTTCACTTCTGCTGCAAACTGGGGAAAGAGATTAAGAGAGATTGAAGTTGAAGTGTGGGGGCACTTCTCTATCACTGTAGGAGAATTTGAGGAGTTTTTAAAGTGCAGTGTTATCTTAGAGTGTTTTGGTTAATTTTACAGGAATCACCAACTATGAGGAATACTCGCTCATACAAGAAGTTACAGAGGACAAGAAAGAGGAGAGCACAGGAACGCTGAAGAAAGACAGAACCTTACTACTACGGGATGAAAGGAAAATGGAAAAACTCAAAGCCAAACTCCATACAGATGATGACTGTAAGTTTCAGCTCTCAGACAGAGGTGGTTTATTTATATGGGCAATATGGCTGACCTCCCAGGGTGGCATGGATTCGGGGTTGACACACATTCAAGAAGTAAAAACAAAAGTTGTCAGGTAGTTTCTCCCCAGAAGAGTTTTGTGTCATTTATTTGCATATTTAGTCAGTTATGAGTAGGCGTCTTTTGGTGTTGTGCACTGTTGAAAATAATAGCTGGACGTCTCTGCTGGCTAATGATGCTTAAATCTCTGTTTCACAGTTTCTTATTTGACGTTTAAACTAAATTGAATCTGGACTCTGTGTCCAATTCAAAACCTATGGTTTTTAGACTTGTACAGTGCACAAAGATTATTTAACATCTTTTTTAAAAGCTTAGAATATTCTAATTCTGAATGGCTGAAGACTTAGGCGGTAGTGGAAAGCAACATTAAATTGACTTTTTCAATCAGAACTAGCAGAAGAAATGGTTTGGATGGGTGCCATTCAAAAAAGAGCAGCCTCTGTCTGCTAAGCCAAATAAATTATAAGGTCAGCTTTTTATTTAATTTCCAGCAAATCAATACTAATTGCTATGAGTGTAACAGTTGATATATTAGGGTTCACAATAATAACATCTAATTTTAACCATATTTTTTTGAAAAACCAACCGTTTTTTTTTTTTGTTTTGTTTTTTTTTCACAAATAAAGTTTCATAAATCACAAACTGTATTTTAAAGTACCTGTAATCATGTACTTTTCAGGTTTGTCTAGTACATATATTGCATTTGTTATGCCTTTGTAAATCTAAAATGGCCGTAATGCAAAATATATGCACCGAGAAACAATTTATTTTTGGGGTTCACAAATTAAATAAAGGTTTTGTAAATATATGTTCTGTGTAGAATTATGCAGCTTAAGTTAAATGTGTTGAAGTGTTTTCGAGTTTAAACTAGAGGATCAGTGAAGACCTTTAGTTTAGCACTGATAAGAATCTCCAAAACTGATGCTAGCTTTAGCATTGCTAGTTGTTAGCCCCTCTCATTAGTCTCACAGTGCTTGCAAATTGTTTTATGCTGTTTCTTTTTTTACTAAGTACTAGAATCCAGCCACATATAAAGTTTTAAAAGTGGTTGCAATGTTGACAGGCCCATGAAACGTCTTTACTAGCCTATTTCAGTTTAGCTGACCGTCAAAACAACAGGGCAGCAAGAGCACCTTTTCCTTTAAAACTTGAAATTGAGAGTCTTAGACATTGTCTTACGTGTTTAGAGCACACACTTTTATATCCAGGGCTCATAAAAGCTTAGACTTACTTCACCTGACAAAGTCATATAAGGGCAAGAAAACGGCAGGATCAACCTTTTAATGTTGTTTTGATATTACAGTATTTTGTTTCAATGAGATTGTGTTACTACCCTACTAATTGTTACCCAACTCCCATTTCCACCATAGCTGTCTCTTCCCATCTTTATGCTAAGAATTACATTTCTCTCATCGGTAAATATTGACTTTTAAAGCCTAATAGTTGTTTTGGTTTCTCCCTAATCAATTTACAGACTTTCAAATGTGTTATCAACCGGATTCACATTTTTCACGCTGCTGAGTTAATTTGACATTTAATATCCAACAGTAAACATTATGTGTGAACTTTTTTATTATTTGTTTGCGTGTAGTAACAAAGGGTATGTATTGATTGGGCAGTGAACTGGCTGGATCACAGCAGGACGTTCAGAGAGCAGGGAGTGGAAGAAAGTGAAACTCTGCTGCTCAGGCGCAAGTTCTTCTATTCTGACCAGAACGTGGACTCACGGGATCCCGTCCAGCTAAACCTTCTCTACGTTCAGGTAATCTTATTTAAGTCTGAATCAATCGATTTACAACAATTAAAACAATTTTGAAAAGAGGAATTTTTTTTTTCCTTTTCATAATACACTCACAAAAAATAATATTTCAGCACATTTTTTATTACGTTAACACGATTGTTTCATGTCAGCAGGGTAGGACATGAAACAATTATGTTAAAGTAACTAAAGATGCTTAAATAGATCCAACAGATGCATTAATTATTTTTTCTTGGGCATGTGAAATAATTGTTTACTCAGAAATTTTGAAAAGAAATCCGTGTTACTTATTTGGGCACTGTCTATTTGAAAATGTCCCATTCAGGGAATTTACTTAATATTTAAACAAAGCTGCATTCTATTTACCTCTCAATTAGAAAGTGTACATATTTTGTGTGTTACTTTTATGTTTTAATTAAATGCAAAACAAAGACAAAATTGTTTATCAGCCATTGATGCTGCTTTCCTGGCTTAATAATATAATTTCTTTATGGTTTTTTTATTTAAAAACAGCACGTTAAACTTCCAAATTTTACTGTGCCTGACATCGAAGTCCAATACACCTGCCTTCCCTGAACATTTTCTGCCTAAAAAAAATTTGTGGTCTTTTTTTATATTTCATTGAATCTTTCTTACATGATTATGTTTAGTTTGATGTCATTCCCAGATCCAATTTCTGACTAAAAGGCAAATTGGACTCCTGTAAGGAGCAAATTTGTTCATATCTACCAAACCAGCTGCAGATATTCTGCTGAAGGCAGTTCAAGTCCTCCTGCAGTGGTACTTGTATCACAGTGTAAGAACCCCTGTTTTAACCCAAGTAGAGAATGTAACTTATTCTGATTTTCTTCATACTGTGGGACAGAGATTCAGATTATTCTAATGATCAGATAATACAACATTAAAACACAGCTGCTGTTGTTTAAAACCAGCCTATATACATTATAGTTTGCAACATTTGCCACTAAAGACCTGAATAAAACAGAAAAATCATCATTATGTCCTGGGCATTTTGAGCTAATATATGATGATGAAATATTGCCATTAATACAACTTGAGTATTAATCAAATCCTGGTGTTGCAATGCATTTGTATCTGCGGTGGTTACCAAATGTGGGTCTGTTGAAGACATCCCTTGCATTAAGATTGTTGATACAAGATGATAGATTACAACATGTCCTCACGTCCTCACTGCAGATAAGGGGAAATGTTGGTGTTTGAGAAGAAATCTTTATCTAACACTTTGGTGATTTTTCTTCTTTGCCCGGCCTTCCCTGTGTGGTTTAGAGCAGTTAGTTTGGTCACAGTAAGATCTTCTTAAATGTTAGAATTTCAGTGATTGATATAGAATATATAATGCTATCTAATCACACATGTTCCTTATAAAAAGGAGTCGAGTGCAGTATCTCACTGTGCCAATTAAAGTAGCTGGCAGAGAAACTATTTTTGAAAGATATGCTAAGAAGAGCTTTGGTATCAGAAGCATCGTTGATCTTATTAATTTTTAAAGGGATTTGATGAAATGGTAGTTTGTAAAAGAAAAAAAATTTACTCTAGAAATGTAAAAGGCACTCAATAACATTCAAGGATATAATTAGTTCAGATTTTTTTAAGATGCAACAGGAGACAGGTGGTGGCCAAGTGGTTATAGCAGTGTGCTTGAGTTCAGAGATGTCTGCAAGAACCTAGTTCAATCCCTGCAGACTGCCACCATGGGTCCCTGATCAAGACCCTTAGCCCCAGATTGCTTCCTGGGTGCCACTCAGTGTGGCAGCCCACTGCTCCCTAAGGGATGGGTTAAAGCTAGATACAAACTTCACCTCTGTGGGACTATAAAGGGAAATCTTTATTTATTTTATTCAATACAGACACCATCAAGCAATTTTTAGGACCTGCATATCCTGAAATTTGGTCAGTTCTGATGTGGTTCGGACAAGATTTACTTTTTCATAGTACAGTGGCAGAGCAAATGTAATTTTTTCCCTTTGATGGACAACTTTAGTGTCAGATGTTTTGTCGGACTGATGAAAAAAATAGAGCAATCTATCCATTGTATTGTGGAAGGTAAAGGCTTCTGGAGAGATACCCAGAGGTTTCTCTTCCCAATAATGCTTCAGCTCATTCCCCAATGTTTTTTCTGGCCAAACGAGATATATAGTCCCACCCAGTGAGTTCTGGTTCTCCGACGTCCCACTGGGTTTTTTCTCCCAGTATGATATGTCAGGACATCTGCAAAACAAGAAACCTAGGAGGCATCCTGAGCAGATTTCCGACCACCTCAAATGACCTTTTTCCATGCTTAAGAGCAGTATGTTTATTTTGAACTCCCCCGAGATAATAATAAAAAACAAAAGCTCATTGCCCCATCTCTTAGGATAAGACCCAGGTCATCTCACAGAGGAAGCTCTTTTTAACCCCTCATGTTCAGAATCTCATTCTTTCTATATTGCTCTAAATCTCATGAACTTAGGTGAGGGTTGGAGTGTTGATGGGTCACTAAATGAAGAGCTTTATGCCGAAGGGTTCCCCTGCCTTGCTAATATGGACAATAATGACCAGTGTCTTTTATCTCCCTTCACTGAGATGCTATCAAAGGCAGAAATATACAGTTACTAGCATGCACTAGATTAGTTTTAGGATCAAAACTGTAAGTATAAGACAGCTAAAAAGCTTTATAAAGAACTGTGTGGCAGGATCCACTATTATTAGACCCGAGCAGCAAAGGGGCTCTGAAGACGTATTATATTCATAATGTTCTTTGTTATTATTAATATTATATGTCTGACAAATGGCATGCATGCCTATTTCGATACCCAAACATGTACGAAAAGTTCGGAAAGTTTGCGCAGAGTTCAGCCCTCGTGAAAATGTTTGTATTTCATTACAATTAAAACTTTGGAGATTTTGCACATTTCAAACTTCTTCCAGAGATTTTAAGCTATCAGCTTCTAAAGGCAAAAAAGTCCATCTGACATATAAGGCACAGTGTCTAATCACAGTTGATAACTACGAGTGACATACTTCAAAGGTTGGATTTCAGCAAAGGTTTTAAGCCCGAAATAAATGGGACTGGAGGTAGTTTAGTAGGTTTTCTGAAAATGCAGCCTAGTGGCTAGCTTCAGGAATCATGCGAAAGGCTTGCTGATCTAGGTGGCGACATAGGAAGCCATCAGTTGTGACGTGAGCTGAAGAAGGCTGAGTTGCGAAGGTCCACCAATGCTGCTTTGCAGCTTTAATTCAGAATGCATTTAATTAGCTGTTAAGAGAATTATATTTTGGCTACATTCAAGTTTGGATGATTATGTCTGTCAAAGAAGACTCAAACCATGTCATTACATACTCTGTAAATGAATTAAATGTGCTAAGCCTTTTTGAAGGAAAGAAAAACCCGAAACTGTATCCAACATAAAATATGTATAGATGCAGCCTTTAGTCAGTCTGCATTATTGACACTACTCAGCAGCTTTCTTAGAGTGATCAGATAACCAAAAACTTCCTCATACAAAAGCTTTGCAAGAGAAATACTTTATAGACCAAGCAGATCTTTCTGTCCACAGATACCGCTGATTTACCTGATCCTACCGGGACAGGCCTTTCTGCTGATGAGGCCCCTCTTTTACTGCTGTTAATACTTTGCTTTGTTTGGGCCATGTGTGGTTATCAGATGGAAGGAGCCAGTAGAATCTTCTATTGTCAATCTAATTGTTCTGTTCACACAAGCTTAGGCTACATCCGAAATATTCTAATAATGGCTCCAAGCTCCTGCTGTTTGACCTTTCATGAGGTCAACAGTAAGAACTCTATCGTGCACACTCTCTTCTCTCCGGACATTTTCATTAATTTCCGTGAGGTGGGCGCTGCTTATACGTCATGTCACGCAAAGGTTTTTGGGATTCCTTATAGGTAGTTACTATGCTAAAGAAGTTCGGTGCACTTTTCGGACAGCACTTATCATGATGACCGCTGACACACGTCTTCTCTGGCTGAAGAGTCCTTCCCCAAAAGATGTTTTTGGATCCACCCTTAGTTTGACCTCGAACAGATGAGTCTAAGATAACTTTGCACCACTCTGCACGGTCAGCTGTGAAATGTTTTGGCTTCTTGCATGTCAGCCTACTTCAAGTCACCACAAAGCATCTTGATGAGATCAAGATCTGACCTTTGACTTGGCCCAGGACTTTACATTTCTTAATTCTCACCCAGACCTTGGTGGATTTACTGGTATGTAATGTCTCCCTCTTCAACATGGTAGACATCTTATTGAATTTTGTGATGGGTAGCTAGGCCAATCCTGGTGTGCCACTTCCACAGTTGGTATGAGGTTTTACCTATAAAGCCATCTTTGGTTTATGCCAAACATGTCCTCTATTTTGGTGTCCAAACAATTCAAGCTTACAATCTGTAAAAATAACGTTATTCCAGAAGTCCTAGTCCTTGCTTACATTCTGAGGCAAACCTTAGTGTCAGGCCCTCATTGTTTTCTTAGACAACACAGGCTTCTTCCATGCAAATTAAACTTGTGTGGACTTTTTCTGATTGTAAAGAAATGCACATTCACGTCAACAATAGCAAGAGCCTGCCAGGCTCTGAACGGGACAACAAACACAGAGGCAGATAGATGGTTAAAGGATTTATTGATAAGAGTGAGATGTAGAAACTGGGGAAAGCTGTGAGGGCTCTGGTCGCTGACTGAAAACAGATAATAATCAGAGTTACACACTGACGGCAAACAGGTTGATTAAACGGACAGTTCTTTGGCCGTCTCATGGTGTAGGTTTGTGGATGAGTCCAGGGAACTAATGAGTTGGCACACAGAGGTGTGGCTGACAGCCTGAAATGTTTCTCAGGATGTAGTCGCTGTTGGAGAATGGAGGAGGGTGGACAGCCAGGCAATGGTTAAGCAGGAATGGCCAGGTGAGTCCTTGTCAGCGCAGGAACAGGAGTTAAACAGGAGTTCCAGAAAGGCACTTGAATACACGGCTTGGGAAGCTTACTTCGAACCTCTTGTGAATGCAGGAACCTGGTTGTAGCTGGGTGAAGATCCAGCAACCTCTCAACAGTTTCTGAAACGGAAGAGCATGAATAGGTCAAGGGGAATAAAGCTGGGATTCAGGACATAGTTCTTAGGAACAAAGATCTGGTCCGGTTATCTCACCGCTTGAGTGAACCCTCTGACACCTTTCTCTTGACTCCGGCTCCCTTTCATGCTCCTCCTGATTGCAGCAAATTAGGTACGTCTATGGCTGCAGCCCGCCGGCCGCACCCTGCCGATAGAGAGAGGAAAACACCACCATACCGCCTCACAGATTTGTACACATATCTGTGCACCTATTAGAGCCTGTAGGACCAGTGATGGTATTTTAGGTTTTTTTGCACTTCTTTTTGCATCTTGTAGTCTGCATTCAGAGGGAACTTCCGTAGACATTCAGACATGTTGGAAGTTTCTTTGCATGGGCCACGCGTGACCCTGTATAGAAAACCGGGTACAGAAAATGGATGGATGAAGAAAAATGCCTTTTCTTCAATTTAGTTTTAATTGTTTGGGATTATTACTACACCATTTCATTAGTAAAATAGATATATGATATCCATCTGTCCAAATATGAAAGAAAATCACACAGGCTTTTACAGGATATCTTAACTTTTTCCCAAATGTACAGTATGTACCGTACAATCTTAAATTCAGTGCCTGTTTTCCCTTTCTGCTTCTCTCTCTGTTTATATCCCCTCTGGTTTGCCTGTCTCCACTCCCTCTCCGTCTCCTTCTCATTCTGACACAGTTGCACACATCCCCACCCTCTCAACCTGGCACACATTACAGCACTAACATGCACATCATGCTCTCCTCTCAACACACCCAGATTTCCTTTCACAACAACAACCCCGCCCCCTGCCCTCTTGCGCTCTCCCCCGTCTATCTTTCCGTTCTGCTGTCTCTCAAACACAGTCGAATTGTTGCACAGATCACATAGACTATTCACATGGCTCTGCTGCTAATCTGTCACTGTGTTAAAAGGGCAAAACAGAACCAAAGGAGGGAGGATCTCTAACATGGAATATTGCTCAGGCCCTGTGTGCTGGCTTTTTTTATTATCAGAAATATGATAGGAATCTTGAGTTTCCGATCTCTGGTTTATGTGTAGCTTTGACCGGTCAATACCAGTTGTAGCCAATTCTGGCTTTTTAACTATGAGAAGATAAAATAACTTAATTCAAATATTTTTTTCTAGGCTTCATGCCAACAGGATTTTACTTATATTTTTCTTGAACAAAAACAAAATGATTATTTGACATTATAAATCGCCTTTAGCATTTTAAATTAGTGACTAGCATGGTTCGCACATTTACCTATATTAACTGTCAATAACAGTATCCATGTGTGTTTGTCAAAAAAGTAGAGGCCTTATCATAGATTTCCACAAGAATGCAACTTTTCTAGGATGCTCCATGACGAAACAGTGGCTAACAAAAGAATAAAACAGGAACTTTACTGTTGCAGAATAGTTTCACTTTTCTTCACTCTTTCCCTTATCTTGTCATAATTAAATATATAAATACTAGATGTTGGCCGATGGGTCAGTTGTTCTGCATGACAGGAGTCATGTGAGAACTGATGATTACTTGTTTGAAAGGAGCAAAAACAACTTGAACAGTACAATGTGTTTGTATTTTATATGTTCTAGCTTCTCTGTGAATAACATTTAATGTGAGTACTTTCTGATTTTAGCAGATTAGAGTCTTGTGTGAGATTTTTGTTTTGTTTTCTTGTTGCTGAAAAGCTTTATTAAATGATAGAAATATATAAAAGGCAGAAAAAGATGCTGTCTTTCAGAGGCATCTGTAGCTTTGTTCATTTCAAAATGCAAATGGTGAATACTTAACATCTTCAGCTTGCTTTTAAATATAAAAGTTGAGCTGTTTGCCTTTAGTTTTAGGAACACTGGTGATCAGTGGTGATTCATTAATCTCTGCCCACACTATGCTTTTAGTCTTGGTCATGTTTAGACCAAAGAACTGATTCTAGTCTGTTATCAAAGATTACTTTTTTGTCTGTCATTTTACCATAGCATAGATCATTTAGAGTTCTGGTCAGAAGGTTCTGTTTCTTTATCAACATTAATGACATTTTAATTGTTTCTACAACATAAAACATCACTTAAAAATAGGAATTGCTTGCAAAAATTGCACTTTACATGTTTTTCTGATGCATACAGACTCAAAAATAATAGAGGCTATATGCATTTGCCTCGTTACTATTTGGTTAAATGTTCCTTCTCAAGCTGTGCCCCAACCACAGACTTTTTGCAACCTTAGGCTCTGGCAAAATTCTGGCTGGATATTTACCTACCATTATCAGAATTAGTTTGGCTTATTTAAAGGTTGGCTGGCATGGAGCCAGCATTTAGGCCTAGTCCACACATTGTCAAAGGGGTTGAGGTGATGGTCATTCCTGCTTAATGTTAGTGTTCTTTATCAACTCTAAAAACCAGTTTTGATGTGTGTTTGTGATCTTGGTCCTATTGGAACACCCATCTTACTGTCTCAGCTTTCACTACCAAGCTGTGAATTTGAGGTTTTGTTGAATACTTAGGAGGTAGTTACCATTCTTCTGTTATGTGCCGTGTACAATTGGCTTCAAAACAGCCCCAAAATATGATGATGCCACCACTTTGCTTGGCAGTTGGTACGGTCGTTCGGCGTTCAAAAGAATCACATTTACTCCTCAGAACCTTGTCTTTGGCCAACAAGTTCAACATTTGTCTTGCCTCATAAGAGTTTTATTTAGAAAGTTTTTTTTTTCCATCTGAGCAATGTTTTGAGATTCTGTATTTAGGTTTTGGTGCAAAGAAAGTTCTGAGTCACATCAAAAGAACATAGAATCCATCGCAATTGTTTAGAAGGACAGCTGGTGTTTAAAGACAAGATAAAGGAGTCAGGCAAGTGTAACAAATAAAATGTAAATCCATCTTCAGCACAAGAGCCCATATTGAAACCTTTTCTATGATTTCCTCCGTTCATTAACATCATTTCCAAAATGATCTCACAGCTGTCGAATATTTCCAGAAGATGCACTGTTAGCTCATATGCACATTTTGCTGTGCCTATGCAGTATCATATTTAGCAACACAGTGGCAGTCATGCAAACTATTCACTCGGGGGCTGAGACTGCTT
Source organism: Fundulus heteroclitus (assembly GCF_011125445.2). Taxonomy (NCBI): domain Eukaryota; kingdom Metazoa; phylum Chordata; class Actinopteri; order Cyprinodontiformes; family Fundulidae; genus Fundulus; species Fundulus heteroclitus. The sequence continues at coordinate 17,508,407 of NC_046362.1, forward strand.
AACTCTGCATTACTGCAGTTTGTCGGGCTCTAAAGATTGTAATGAAAGCAGATATGTTGCCACTAAATAATTCTGTGGCGTTTATTCTTTCAAAGGTGTGTCTGAGCAGCCTGCAAACATCTGCAGACCTACTGAAGCAGAAGTAATTGCTTACATACGTTATTTTTTAATCTTCTGGTCTTTAAAGGAAAGAGATGATGAAGCAGTGCAAGTTTTTTATAACATGGTGGTACTACACTTACCTGACTTACCAGATGGATTTGCTCCGCATATCCATCTGGAAACCTTCCGTTGAAGTAATTTTGGGAAGGGGCGAAAATACTGGTTAGCTGATTGGCCTATGTTGGTAATAGACGGGCCAAATAAACCAATCCGATCAACGAAGCATATGACGCACTCGTCAACATGCTTCGTCGTCGCTCTGTTACGAGCGACGACGAAAACACAACCACAAGCCAAGCTACTCTTGCTGCTGCAGGTAAAGGCTCGTTAGCTCAGCAAAGAAATACTCTGTAATTCCGATAAAACTTGCTCGATAGCCACGCTAACGCTAGTTTCATCGGCTGAAGCCGCCATGTTCTTTAGACTGAACTGTCGCGCTTCTCGTTGCGTCACACTTCAACCCGCCTCAAAGCCAACGCTGATTGGACGTTCGTTTGGTGAACGGCTCCAAATTTTCTTTAACGGAAAGTAGCCAGACTGATCTGCGAGTGAAACCTTGAAAGCTTGCGAGATCAGGATGGTCTCACGAGGCTAGTACTACACATAAAGACAATACAAATGTCAATAAAAACCTTAGATAAGTACTGTAAGTCTGAGAAATCTGTAAAGGATAATGCCTGAAACCACAACTTTAACTCAGCTGTTGCAAACTATTAAATTGGAGTTCCCATAATGACACACTCAATACAAATATCTACTTAAACATAATTTTGGAGTTTCAAAACCAAACCTCCCGCTCACTTGGATTAACATGTTGCTGCTCATTGATTCCCATTTTTTCTTAAATCCCAAGACCAGAGCAAGCCTCTACTTAAAGCCCCAGTGTGTAAGATTTTCACACTGTCGCACCATCTAGTGGTGTGCTAAATGAATTATAAACAACAAACAAAATAACTATTGCAGAAGCCGCGGAGTGTCATAAGTGTGACAATGGAAACCTGTGCTGCATGTATTAGCTACTGCTAATAGCTACGGTCACCGTGTGAAATGGTTTTGGCTCTGTTGCCAATTCTGCTTGTTTTTTTTTTGTTGTTTTTTTCTAAAGTCACTTGTAAATTTCGTGAGTCACAGTTTTTGGGCTAGTTTCTCAACTTGCAGGCACTTATTTGGGGTCTCATAAAAGCGACTAAAGAGACCCGCTATTGAACTACAGAAAGCGTGAACTGGCCGGCTGAAATATCCCTCCGCCGCTCTGCATAGATGCAAAGGAGAGAGAGAGACGAGCCGTCTCCACAGGGAGGATAGAGTAGTTGCTGCTCTACACTATTTCTAATATAACGCCAAAATAAACTTCACTGTTATATTGAATTAACATATGTACTGTCCAGCGGAAATCCTGCAACCTCTGAATCCATTTCAAATCCCTGCTCCCTCATGAATTATCTCCACCTGGTAATAATAGCTGCACCGATATAGACTCTCGTTTTCTCCCGGTTATTACTTATTTTTCTTTTCTTGGTTACTTTCTCTTCCCTCTCACTGGACATAGAGTATGGATGGTCCTCCATTTCAACAGAGAACGGCAAATAGAATGATCTATGGTTGTCTTTGCTTGCTTATGCTCCTCCACCAACAGCACGTCATATAGGGGACAAATAGGGAAAACGCGTATGGTTGACAAGCTGACCTTTCGACTTTTGAAATCAGAAATAGTGATGCAACATGGCGCCTCGTAGTGGGTGCACAGACACCTATGTATTTTTAAACTACTAATTGTAAGTTATGAGAACACTTTCATTTTTCATGTGAGGTCATTAGACTTTGCCAGACAATGTATTTATAATAGCAGTACTTGATTTTTGCTAATTGAAAGCCAAATTAGTTACACACTTTCCCTTTAAAACATGCATGATCTTCAGTCTGTGGTCAGACTTAGGCACCTAATGCAACCAACGGGGTTTTCTTAGACAAGCCTTATTTGATCGATCAACTAGGTTGTGATTTAAAGTATGTAGTTCAATTTGGGTGTGACTGAATTGGTTTAGAATCAACTGGATTCATTTGAGCTGAATTGGGACTGAACCAGATTCAACACAATTTGATTTGGTGTTGGACCAGCTTGTCATGGAAAGTGCTCTCGGATGAGATGCATCGTGAATTGCGGTTATGTAAATATAACTGAAATGGGTTGCATTGCATTTCATTTAATTTTACAAAAAACAAGACAGAGTGTTCTTATTTTCCAAAATGGTCTCGGTGATAGCATCATTTTTAATTTTCTAATATAACAGTGTTTAGTGCTACATTGCCTTCCACAGACCTGTAATCCTGTAATCCAACAAAATGTTCAACAGATTTAGACTGAGGTGGTTGCATCTTTGATTTTGTGACAACTGAATAATTGTGAAATAAAAGAGAGGACAGTGGGATCAGCATATTAGCAACCAAACAATTTAACAGTGTTTGTATTCAGTTACCACAGTTCTTTCGTTTGCCATCACAAATTATTTCTGTAGCAGTATTTTATTCTTTGCTCTGCTTGGTCATGGTGCACTGGCTGACCTCAGTATTGGCACCTCGGGCACAATCTGCATGTGTCACGGATCCTGATGTCTTCTGCTTCACTCCAAGTCACGCAGCTCTGTGAAAATGTAAGATTCTGTCCTTACTGCCTTGTTTCATCATAACAAACATGCATATTCCCCTGGCTAATGTGACAAAGTATCAAAATGTGCTTTTGAGTGCAGTAAGTAAACACTGGTCGTGGCCTTTAGCGGTCTACGAACCTCCTCTAATATTTGTGCAGGTATTTATTGTCATAACATGCTTCATGGGAATTCTCAGCAGGTATTTTTATCACCTCGCTTACAACACAACCTTCATCTAGCAACCTGCGCTGTGGCTCCAATTACCCCTCCAACCTCAACGATTAATCAAGACAAGTTCAATTTTCCTGCTATTAATCAGAATACAAAATTGATGCATACCACAGCTTAAATTTAAATTAACGTCTTCATAAACAGAACTCTGAACAGCCTCGGTTGCATGTTACTGATCAGTTTCCATCAATTTTTACTTTTTGATGAAGTTTTTTTATTTTATTTTTTTTTTAGAAGCTAATGATACCAATGTGACATTTATATGATCTAACAGGGTTGTTTTGCAGTTTAGAAAATTCAGGGAAAGTGAGGAATTTGCTTTTGCTACTTGGCACATTTGGGTAAAAATAATTATTTTAGTTTTCAGACCTTATTTGCAAAAGATAGATATAAAAAAATATATTTCTAAAAATCCAGTGGCTCTTACATAAATTTAAATTTAAAGACATCCTATATCTTTGATCTACTGAATCACACCACAATTTTCATGTTTTAGCCATCTGTATTTTCGCTTCTGATTTACAGAATTTACTAGAAGGCGCACTCATTTTAAATGAAAAAATGTTAATTATTCTAACAATTACTTGGGTCTCTAAACATCTTTTTTTCAGAGATTCAAACTTAGCTATTTTTTCTATTCTTAAAAAAAATGTATTCAGTTCCATTGGGTAGCATTTGTGAACATCAGTTTTCAAGCATTGCAGCAGCTTTTCAGCTGGATTTAGAGCTCAACTTTGACCTGGCCATTCAAACATCCTTTGATCTAAATGGTTACGGCATACTATATGCAGCATGTTTGGGTTCTGAACACAAAACCCAACCATCACGTCATTTCTTTAAGGATCGCCCTGTGTGTTGCCGTGAACTCCGACCAGATTTCCTGATTCCTGCTGGGGATATTGTGTTCAAGGTGATATGCAGTGTTTTCCTAACCTGACAACAGCCAGCTGCATGTATCGCTCCGCCTAGCTCCACTCACATACATCTGGGACACGGCTCATTGAAAATGATTTCCCCAACCAAATTTATGGTCTGGCCAATCAGGACGCAGGGCGGGTGTTTCCTGGATGTGACGTAGTGGACAAGCCACCGTGAGATTCCAACAACAATGGCGGCTCGCATCGAGGAAGCAAGCGTTAGCATTGATGCTGCTATTTCCTCCGTGTTGTCCAATCTATCTGATATTGTTTCATTAAAAGAACATCAGAGAACGGCTCTGAAGGCTTTTGTTGGTGGAAACCATGTTTTCGCCCTTCTCCCGACCGGATTTGGCAAGTTTTGTTTTCCGCTCCGGGGCGCGTCCGGGGCGCTCCGGGGCGCGTCCGCGTACGCGCCCCGGAGCGGTTAGCGCGAACCATATTGGGAGGCCTATTAGTCCTCAACGCGGTCAGCCCGGGATCGACTCCGACCCGCGGCGCTTTGCCGCCTGTCTTCCCCCTCTTCCTGTCAGCTCACTGTCAATAAAAGGTGTGCCACTACAGTGTTTCCCGCATGGATTTGCTTATGCGGGCGGGGGGGGGGGGGGGGGGGGCGACACGTTTTCCGCGGACCGGCTCGCGGAGGGGTGGACGACACGTTTTCCGCGGCCGCCTCGCCAAGATAGCGCTGCGGGAAACCCTGCACTAGAGCCGCAAACACATAAAAAAAAAAAAAAAGGGTTTTTTTTCCGGCGTCGGTCTCATCAGCGTCACGGGTTAGCTTCGGTGTGAGTGTTTGAAATAGCACGTCGATAAAGATGACAGACAAGTGGCTTATCCAATCATATGCAAGGAGTTTTGATAAGGCCCAGCCTTCAGTAAAGGCAATGCCTATGGCGGTGTCCCAGATGTATGTGAGTGGAGCTAGGCGGAGCGATACATACAGCTGGCTGTTGTCAGGTTAGTGTTTTCCAGGTTGGGCCAAAATGTTCAGTTTTGGAATCACTTCATCTTCATCCACACGTTTGCTCTGTCCTCTTCATGGCGTGTGGCAAGCTACAACAGAACTTCTTATGGCTTTATTTCAACAGTGTTTTCTTCTTACCACTCTTCCACAATGCCATTTGTTAAGTGCATTACTAATTTAGTTCCGTCAGAGTCAAAGGGGGCAAATACATGTGATTGGTAGTTCCATAAAACTGTTTTACTTTGCTTCCATCTCACATATTTGCCCTACTGTTTGATGGGCTGGTAAAGCAAATTATTTGAGAATACAGAGAAATGTGTACAATGAACACCTTTTTTGTATTGCATTTTTTTTATATTTAATTTAAAATAAGAAAAGCATTTTTGCAAGAAGATTTATGATTATATTTGCAAATTCTGAATTTATGCCAGAATCCTTTTTTTTTTTTTTTTTTTTTTACCACTGTAATTCTTCACACACTTTACCCTTTCTCTGTCTCTCACGCTCTACATAACTTTCAAAGCACTTGGTCTGTATTAGTAATTTCTACTCATTAATGTGTATGAAAGTCATACTTAAAGCAAAATGAGTGTGTCCTATTATTCCTGGCATCTTAATTTGTGTAAGCCCCTCTAGTGATAAGTGTGTATCAGTGTGAAAGGCATGTGTGAGGACTAATTTTAGCACGTCTTCCTGTGTTTGCTAAGAGCTTATGTGCTCCACAGTGAATTGCACTCGGCGAAGGACGTGATTGTGAGGAGAGGACATTGTTGTCCTCATTACAGCAGTAAGCTGCTGCTTAGGCTTTTATTGATGTAATGGGACGTAAGAATGAGCTGAGTCCACGCTGTGCTCTGATATGCCAATGCTAAAAGCATGGATGGAGTCTCTCTCACTTTCAGCATGGCCTCTCAGCTCTCCAAGCCATTAAATTTGCAGCAGTGAACTAGAAAGGGAGAGTGAAGGAGAGCTGACTGCCCCCTGGAGAAGCATGCGCACAGGGGGAAGCATTTGAAACATGTCAACAAAGGCTTTTCTTTCTCCATCAAATTGGGGAGATAATGTAAAGAGTGTGGCTGAAAATGCTTTGAAGCATGCAGCGAGTGACGTCTCCACTGCTAAGCAGGAAGAAATCAAAACTAATTTTCTTAGAAATGTATTGTGGGGCAGACTTGTCGTGTAGATGAGATATTACAAATGCCTGATGAATTTCCTTTCATAATCTAATTACAACCACAAATGTCCATGTCCATTCTGCAAGAGACTAACACAAAGTAGTGCATAATTGGGAAGCGGGGGGAAATTATGCATGACTTTTAAAATCTTTTTCAAATAAAAATCTGGAAAGTGTGGTGTGCAATTCTATTCAGCAGCCTTCTTGAGTCGGTACTACATGTGATGCTGCAACGTCTTTGAGTGTATGCCTCTACCAGCTTTGCCCACCTTTTGCAAAATATTTTAAAGTCGGTCAGATTAGAGGGAGGGGACAGCAATTTGAAAGTCTCACCACCAACTCTGAAATGGGATTGAAGCCTGGACTTTAATTTGGATTTGATAACACATAATCATAGTTAGATCTAAACTGTTTCATTTTAGCTCTGACTGCATGGTTTGTTTTGTCTTGCTGGAAGGGGAACCTCTCTCCCAGTCTCAAGGTTTTTTTTCCAGTCTCTAACAGGTTTGTCCTCCCCATATTCAGCAAAACACACAAAAATTAAAAAATAAAAACTTCCCCGCAGCCCACCCATGTTTCACAGTGGGGATGATGGTTTCAAGGAGATGTGTGATGTTTTGTACCATACAGAATGTTTTAAATTTAGGTCAAAAATGTAAAATTTGCTGTCATATGATCAGAGTACAGCAATACAGATGTTAGCTGAGTCCCCTATGCGACATCAGCAACCTGCAAACAGCAATAATTATAGCTGTCCTTCCACAGCGGCTTTCTTGTAGCCAGTCGTTTTAAAGCCTGTTTTTGGAAGCACACAGCTAATAGTTGTCCTGTTGACAGATTCTCTAAACTACCCCTTAACTGCTTCTCTTATTAACACTTTCTCTGCACAGTCTATCAGTTCAGATGAAGAGCGATAGCTCTGTAGATCTGCAGTAGTGCCATAATCTTTCCATTCTAGATGGTGTAATGAACAATGTCCTCAGAGATGTTTAACCCTTGGGATATTTTTTTTTTTAACCAGCAGGTAGAATATTTTTTTTTTTAAAGCCAGATTGTACTTTATGTGGGGATGTCAAAGGGGGAAGAGGGTTAGATGCAAATCCATAGCACACATCTCCAAATCCTATTTGTAAAACCTTTTTAGATGTGGATGACTTTCTATTTCACAATTATGCACTGCTTTATGTGTATTATAACATCCACTAAAGTTTGTGGTTGAAGATGAGAACATTTGGAAAAATTGGGGTGAATAATACTTTCGGATATATATGGCTCTGATAAGGCCTTGACATTTGGATGTCAGTATAATCACGTTGCTGACACAAACATCTTATTTATTTGCAAAAGCATTCCTCAATCTTTTATCCATGTGTTTGCTTTAAAAATGCAGTTAGAGCATCTCTTGAGTTCCGAAATCTTTCAAGCCAGGTTGCTTCTAAATCACTCGTTGAGGTGCTTGTTGTAGAGCTCCGCTGGATGAATTTGGGCTCGTTCGAATGCCTTTGTAGTGCTCTCTTTTTCTTCCCCGAGACGTGTGTCTCACCTAATCCCTCCCTGCTCTCTGTCCTTGTGTCTCCTCCAGGCTAGGGATGATATATTGAATGGATCCCACCCTGTCTCCTTTGATAAAGCCTGTGAGTTTGCAGGGATCCAGGCTCAGATCCAGTTCGGACCCCACGTGGAGCACAAACACAAGCCTGGATTCCTCGAGTAAGATTTTCTCATTAAAAAGATTAGTTCAAGCCACCACCATTCACGAAAAGAAGAAAAACAATGCCGATGCTTCTTTTTTATGATCAGCTCAGAGCTGTACAGTAGTTATCTCCTTCAGTACACGCTCTTGCCGCAGGGATTTCCTGCAGTGGAAAGCTCAGGGCTGATGTCAGCTCTTACGACTGTTTTCTGTTACATAGATACAAAGGCAAGAATGACCTCGTATGTGGAAGTATGTTAATAGAAAAGATAATGGCTGTAAGCTAAAAACAGAAACTATTGTAACAATTCAATTTATCTTTCCAGCCTGAAAGAGTTCCTACCTAAAGAGTACATCAAGCAACGAGGGTCCGAGAAGAAAATATTCCAAGTATGTGTTGGGTTTCACATTTCTTAAATATATTGTTCAAAGTTAATCCGGTCCACAGGAATCCCTGTTACATTTGTCACCTGAAATTGACAGATTACACATATGAAATTTCAAAAGCTATTCACATGCTTTGAACTGTCGTAACTGATGTTTTGTCCAGGACCATAAAAACTGTGGAGAAATGTCTGAAATTGAGGGGAAAGTGAAGTATGTGAAGCTCGCCAGGTCTCTGCCAACATATGGAGTGTCCTTCTTTCTCGTCAAGGTAAGAGCTACAGTCATGCGGTATCATTCTATTAAACTTTTAAAAGTCTGTAAAAAAAAAAAACATAAATATAACATATTTTCACTCATTCTTTGGATGCATCAAAGTATTTGTGTGACGTAAAACAATTATTAATGTTTTTAATGACTAACTCCTTGTGCTTTGCAGCAGTGGATAAAAAGTGCCAAGCACTTGTCTTGGACTGATTCACACTTTGTCACATTAAAACTCAATGGATTTTTCTCTATTGGAGTTCTACATGATAGGCCAACACAAAGAAGTGTATCCTTGTGAAGAGGAGGGAAAATACTGTGATATAGGCTTTTCAAAATCCTTCAGAAAGAGAAATGAAAAGTGTGATGTGTAAATGTAATCAGGCCCTTTCACTCTAGTATGCCCAGATAAAATCTAATGCAAGCATTTGTCGTCAGAAGTCACAGTATTTGTTATTTAATCTCAGTATAAAAATCCAGCTGGTCTGGGAAGACACCAGCAGAGGTTGGAAAGTTAAAATTTAAAAGCTGGTCCGGACATTAGTTCCAAGCATTTGCCTTTACAGTTCCACAGCATAGTCAGGGACTAAAATCAGCTGGTTAAGTGAACAGGATGAAGGAAAACCAGGCAGAGTTTTTACTTTCCTGAAGCCAGATCCCCCACCTCTGCACTTGTGGGGAAGTTTCAGGCAGTGTTAGGTTCTAAAACAATACCCATCTACATCTACCTGAAATGACAGGTGGGGCAAGGACCAAATTACTCAGAAGCAGTTCAGTTCAATTTTATTTCTTTAAGAGCCACAACACGTATCATCACGGTCATCAAGGCACTTTACAAAGTCAATTTAGTTAAATCATACAGACAGATTGGTCAGTTTTCTATCTGAGGAAACTCAGCAGATTGCATTGAGTCATCGGCCGGCATAGCTCTGTTGATCCATGCGTTCCCTCAGCTCTCAGCAGTAATGACTTAGAGGGATACTTAGCATGGGTGGCCAAGTAGGCCATTACAACTTGAGAGGAGCTGCAGAGATGTACAGCTCAGGTGGAAAAATGTTTTTAGACTGGGGCTTTTTCCGAGAATAGAGATAGAAACTAGTCAGATGATAAGAAGGTAGAAGGAGGACAATCCTTGGAATAAAACCTATTAAAGGAAACCCTAAAAGACAAGGCCAGAACTCCAAGGGAATGGTTTAGATCCAAGCTTATTCGTGTCCATGGTCTAATTAGAGTCCAACTTTTTATCTCAGTCTCCTTTTGTCGTTAATGTGGTTTTGCCATGCATTCTGTTTTGTCTTTATGGTGTTTACTTCTAATTAGTGTGATAAATAATCTTGTTAAACATTACAAGTGAGATATTAATTTCATCTGCAGAGGTTTACATTGCAATGTTGACATTTTTATTGAAATCAAGACCAAATATATGCTGTAGATAAAAATGCCAGAATTTTCCTGTAATTGTAACTGACAAGTCTCAGTTAAATGTATTACGGTAAACATGACTGTAGGGTTAGTGTTGCAGTAACTGGCAGCAGCGATTATAAAGTGGCTCTGATACTCACTGTGATAGCCTGTGTTCAAATAGGTATGAAAGCATTCGGGAAGCACCAAAAAGGCCCATTATCGCCTCAGATAGAGAGCTTATGAGTTGAAGCTTGTGGCAATAGCTGTTATGCTCTGCTGCAGTTCTACAGCACAGAAGTGAAATAGGAACACAGCAAAAGAACAGGATAAAGTTGCACGAGCGAGTGTTGTAAAGACTCTGGCAGAACCCCCATTTAGCAATATATGTGAAGAAAACAAGGAGGAGCATAGTTCTAATGGATGATAAATGTTTTGTTCTTTTGGCCAAATGGTTAAAGTTTATTGCCGGGTTCAAATAAATATATTGTATGCCATTAAGGAAACATCCCACCACAAGCACTGCCCATGTTCAAAGGGAAGAGGTAGTGATGGAGAGTTCAAGACTGCTAAATAATTTACTCCCGTTGCACTCAGCTGTTGATGTTTGCAAAAGGAAAAGTAAAGACCTGGCATTTTTCGAGCGCTTTTTCTGAAACCCACCATTTCTCACCCGTGAGTCTTTAATCACTGCAGGTATTTTGAACCGAAGGCTTTGTATTGCTGTAAACACGCAAACACAAAGGGAAGAAAAAAAAAATGACAGTTCATTAAAGTAATTGCATTCAATCAGTTATGTGAGCTAAATGCAGGTTTGCGTCAGTCATGTGTGCTGGTGTGTATGCCGTAATGCCTCAATTGCATTTTCTTGCTCAGGCATGTTAATCTAACTAACACAATAAATCATCTTTCCACTTAAAATTAGAAAGGAACTGTTTGAATGCAGGCCTTGAAAACTCTGACGTTTAAATAATGGGACCTGAAACAATGAAAGCCTGCACAAATATGGAACGAGCACTGGCATAATGTTATCTGCCCTTGAGTTTCTCCAAATTAGAAGTGTTCTGGGTTTGTACTATTGTCTAAAGTTTTGACCCTGTGATACATGAGAAACAAAAGTGTTCTATGTGTATAATTACAGTCTATATAGAAAAATATATGTATTTTTAAATAACTATGACCTCCGCATCTTCCCACACTGCTAATTTCTTCTTCATCCTCTCTGTCCCTGAAGGGGAGTTAACGCTCAGAGTCCAAAGTGAGCTGTAATAGATTATCAGTGGGCAGCAGAGCTGGTGGAGGCTCCATGCTGCTGGGCTGACACTGACTTAAACCTTTGGAGACCTTGTTCAATAAAGCAGCAGTTAAACAAGCCATAGCTGTTGGGGTCATTTTGCAGCTGCCTCCGTCCCTTAACCGTTTGCGACTCGGAGCATGGTGCGACATCTGTATTAGAGCAGCAGTAGCTAAATGGCACCGGCGTTTTGCATTTTCACCTGACATGAATCATCTGTGTAGGTGTTCAGCCCTGACTTATTTATTTGTTTCTTTGTCTGATGTTTTTTTTTTTTTTTCCCTTTCTGACAGGAAAAGATGAAGGGTAAAAATAAGCTGGTCCCAAGGCTGCTGGGGATAACCAAAGAGTCGGTGATGCGAGTGGACGAGAAGACAAAGGATGTGGTGCAGGAATGGCCTTTGACGACAGTCAAGAGATGGGCAGCCTCTCCTAAGAGTTTCACCTTGGTACAGTGGGACAGACTGCGCACGTCCTCAGTGCTATTTTTAGACCGCGCCTCATGTTATACGGCGGGGAAAATAAGTATTGACCACTTCGATGGTTTTCTCTGTAAATATGTTTCCAAATGCCGTAAAATCCACACATAGTAATCCAGGCAAACAAAAAGATTATAACAAATATGGTGAACGATGATGTGAAATAAGTACTGAACATGTGAAAAATGCCCAGAAAGCCAAGCAACCATCTGAAATCTGACTGTATTTAAAAAGGCAAGCCTGCCCTATTCCTGTGCCAATTAATATCATCTGATTTAGTCTAATTTCTGGCCGTTGAAAAGATTTCTCATTACAAAAGTATTGCGCAGGAGACATACTATGGTGGGTGTAGCATTGGAAACGTTTAGAAATCTGACCTGTCTGCAGACACAGTCTGACCAAAACTAGGACTTGATTATGATGGGACGGAGCTAAAATATTCTGATGCTCTGCAGATGATGATCCTGCAAGTGTTAAACCATGTCCAAATGCAATATTTATGACTCTGAAGCTGTTTTGAAAAACTGTTTTTTTAGAATAATGTTGAAAAATGGGAATATAATGCTCCGTAAAAAGAAAATGTTATTATTCTGTTAGTTTAGAACATTTACACAGTTAAACTAAATGCAAACTTCCTCATCTTAGTGCATGTCGGTAACACTGAGTTGGGCATCCGGCTCCAGTACAATCCTTTTGTTTTGAAGACTATGCTCTTGTTTTAAACTCGTCTATGGTCAGAGCCCGATGACATTAGGGTGATGTGACTTCTCTGTGCGTCTTAGTTCTCAGTCAGAAGGACAGAGTCAGATGAAGGACAATGCTGGGCTAACAGACAGAAAAAGACAAATCCTGCAGCAACTAACAGCCCAATCAAATTTATCAAGTCTGGATCATCTCGGTTTTAATTTACTTTGACTTGTGTTTGACCTTGACGCTGGGTCAGACTGATGTTGTGCCAAGATTTCCCTACCAACTGAGCTGAGAAACGGGATGTTTAGAGGGTTAAGGCACCCTTAGGTCTGCTTCGTTGAGAGGTGACACAAAACCTAGGCTAAGAGTATAGGTGTCTCTGTTTAGTCGAGATTCTTCTCTACCATCAGAGCTTTCCGGACCTCAAAGAGAATTAACCTTCCCCTTCATTCTGAACACTTTTTCTCTTAAAGTTAAAAAAGGTACTTAGAACCAAGACATTTTCAGAAAGATCCTAATTTCTTCCCTTTCACGGAGAGAAAGAGAGAGACACCTAGACACATAAATTACAATGAAGTTAAGTCTTTAATCAAACCTGCGATGGTAATAAAGTCTTAACAGCTGCTGGGAGGGATGATCTGTGATAACGCCGTGCACCTAGGAGGGAGCAGTCTGTCACAGAAGGAGCTTTCCAGTTCACCAATGGGGTGGGAGACATTATGTATGAGTAATCTTATACTTGCTATAGTCCTGTCTCCCACCAACCGCACTGGATCGAAGGAGGTTGGGTCTGAGGAGCCCGTTGGCCCCATTTTCAACATGCTAACCAGCTATTATCTTTGAGCTAACAACAGGGTTAAGGGGGCAGAATTTAGTATTTGTATTATTCATCTGAGAGCTGTTTTGCTTTTTTCTTATGGCTGTTTTCTTCCACTGCTGGAAGTTTTTTTTTTTATCTCCCCCTTTAAAGATTAATAACAAATGCTAATTCAAAAAACTAACTCCTAAGGTATATTTGCCAGCATTTATTTAAAATAAAAAATACCCACTCATGTGTTTCTACAGAATGCTTTGAAGCAAGCACTTCTCAGATTTGCTACATCTTGCATGAAATCAGCTCTTCGGAGAAATGGGATGCTCTACAGAAGCCAGTCTTTTTTGCTGGAGAGTTGAAAATGATGAAAGTACTGCCAAATTTATTCAGACCCTCACCCTCAGTGATACAATTTTTTTTTTCCTCTGAGCACATATTGCCACACTCCCTCCCTCCAGTTGAAGCTAAATATACTTTACATCTAGCCAGATGACAGTACACTGTAATTTATACACACTGTTTGTCATGTTTTAAAAAAGGATTTTGGAGAATATCAGGAGAGTTACTACTCTGTCCAAACAACAGAAGGAGAACAGATATCCCAGCTCATTGCAGGATACATTGACATCATTCTTAAAAAGGTGAGTGCATAAAAATGAAACGCAAGCCTTGTTTGAATTAGCGCAGTATAATGTGTTTATCCAAATAATCCAAAACAATCAGCAGCGCTTGCTGTTATGTCCTCCCAATGCAGAAGCAGAGTAAGGACCGATTTGGACTCGAGGGAGACGAGGAATCCACAATGCTGGAGGAATCCGTTTCTCCTAAGAAGTGAGTAGTGTTTACATATTGTTCTCTGTGGCAAAGCGCTGACCGCTGTGATTTATGAACACAGTGTGGTTAGAATCGATGCATCTGAATCTTACTGTTTCTTTACCTATGTACTGATATTTATAGAAAAAGATACGATAGAATTAAAATAGTAAATTTTGAATTAAACACAAAATCCACACTCAAGATGATTCCATGTATTTTGATAAAATTATTTTTTTTAACAATTTTGTTGACATTGCTTAAGGTTAAGGCTATTAAAGCATGTCATAGTTGATAAAATAAACTCCTGACCCAAATAATAGCACACTAAACCCAAATAATTAACAACCCAAACAACCGTCTTACAACCTTTTTCATTCTTTGGTATAACTACAGAAAGAAATATGCTGTTCACAAGATTTCTCTAATTAACATCGGTTCATAAAGATCATCTGAACTTGGTGTTTTACAACCTACAGCGTAATTTTATACCATAGTTGGAAACCACAGAATTATAAGGATGTTTTCTTTAGTATTTCCGTTTTGTGTCTTCTCGTTTTATATTCGCCGTTCCTACACAGTCTGAACAAATATGGTTGAACTATTTTCTAGGTCTGGAAAAGCATTCAAATAAATTGAAAAATGTTGTTTATTTTATTATTATTTTGATACTTTATTCCATATACCATTTGTTTAAAATGTTTTCATTCATTCATCCATTCACCTACCTACCCACCCATCCCTTTGTCCATCAGTCAATCCATCCATTTGTCTGTCATACAGCCATACAGCTGTCTATATACACCCCTGTGCTCATCTTTTCATCCATCCATCACTGTATCAGTTTATCTGTCCACCCTCTTTCTTACAGTGTGTGGTTTTTGTAGGCTTCATGAACTACTGACAGAAGCAGAAATATCTGCCATTAATCCATGGTGACCTTCTGTATTTTGCCTTGAAAAAAATATCTAAAACAGAGCTGAGAACTCTGGAATTTTGTGACGAGAAAAGTGTGAACATTTGACAAGATGCATGCATGCAAAGGAGCTCCATAAAAGCACCTGTGCATCGTGTTCATATCTCAAGTCTCATCTCCCCATATTTCCCCGCAGTCCTCCCATCTGGAGGCATAGACACATAAACAATGAAGACACCCTTATTTGGTAAGATTGATTTTGGGGTCTCAGGCACAAGGGATGGTGTAGAGAGGGGGCAGGAGAATACGGTCCTGGAATGGGAGGGCAATACATCTCTGCATGGTAATTTATTCAGCAGGACTGGAGTGTGAATGGGAAGTGAAAAAATGTGTTATCGGTGAAAATTTACACGGCTCCTGTTAAGTCCACTCTCTGATAAAATGTGCTGTCATACTCTTTCTGTAATTGGGCTAGATGACTCATGTTGAGGTTTCCCGTTGCAAAAACATAATTGACACATTTCAAAACAAGCTGTAATTAACCAATTGAGCCAAAAGCCATTTTCATGCACAGTGTTCTCTCTGTCGAGGCCTGCTCACAGTGAGAATGGTTGTTGGTGTGTGACCATTGTTGTGCGCTAATTATCCTTTTGTAATGGTCTAAATTAATCTCAGTGATGTTATCATAAACATTAGCATAATCATTGGATGGCAGTTTATTAATATGTATTTTATTGAGAATTTAGGTTGTGGATTAACACAAATAGTAATTAAGTGTAAGGAAAAGGATGCCTGTGGTATTGTACATGTGCATTTTGATGCCAGTTAATAAAATGCATTGCAACCGATTGCCCAGAGAAATTACCTGATTAGTAAAAAGATGCCACTAGTGATTAAAACAATTTCAAAATATATATATATATATATATATATATATATATATATATATATATTTTATTTAACTTTTATTTATACAGGTATTCTCACTGAGATCCAAGATCATACTTTTAAGGGAGACCTGTTTCATAAAAAAAAATCAAATACAGAAACGGTTAAATTTTACAGCATTTAAAAATACTGCTGTCATGTGAGGGTTATTTAGTAAACATTAGTAAGCAAACAGCACTGTAAAGACTAACATTGTGGTGGGGTGGGTGGGGGGTAGGGGAAAAAGGTCTGGATCCTTTTAATGCGTAAGGCGACAAAATAACACTTTGCACATTAAACCGAGTAGCGTACGATCCATTATATGAAAATGTAAAGAGTGTGGCAAAATCGTAAAACTACCAAGACTTGGTCATCCACCTATACTGACAAACCAGGTAGGGAAATTATTGATCAAGGACGTAGCCAAAAATCTCATGGTTACTCTGGAGGAGCTATAGAGATCCACAGCACAGCTGGGAGAATCTTGAGACTCACAACCTCTGTGTGTTCCTCGCCACAAACCTGGCCTTTCTGAGAGTGTGGCAAATCAGAGGTATATGCTGAAAGGAGGTTTTCAGCTTTTCACAACCCATGTACATGGCACCGCAAACGTGTGGAAGAAGGTGCTCTGCTTAGGTCAGACCAAAATCAAACCTTTTGACTCTTATGCAACATGTCTCATGTGAAGAAAAACTATTTACATTGTATGCACAGACATGGTGGTGGTGGTGGAGTCAGCTTCATGCTGTCAGGATGTTTTTACTCCATTTTTTTCTGTTCAGAAATATGCAATATGTAGCGGTCAATAATCTATAATCAAGATTGCCATTACATGGTGAAGTTCAAAAACTTCACAAACTTAATGAAACCAAAATAGTAAATCACGAGAGGACCACAGGGAGACAGGCAGGGGGCGGCAACAGGATTATTGGACTTGCCCCTGAATCACACAGCCTCTGTTATCTGTGCGTTTTTCTCTCCGACGCCAATAGAAGCCATTTTGGTCAATGCGGTAATTTTCACCGGCTCCATGGCGCTGCGGCATGACGGAGGGTCCACCGTCAGTAATCAAGTCTATTTTTGACGGTTGACGGATGATGGAGCAAAAGGCATAAACTTCTAAAACCCAGTCTGTCTGATCCATAGTGGATCAGACAGACACCAATGACACAACAACCATTAAAATATAGAAAATGCGAGCTATTTGACAAAAAAAATAAAATGCAGGGGTTATTATTACAGTAATAATGTTACATTTAAAACAATAGCAATTCAAGATTCAAACACTGTTTAAAATTTTCTATTGTCGGTTTCCTAAGACAGAGCGGAGGGCTTTCAGTGAAACCATATTGTTTTACGACAAAAATAGATTGGACCAAAGAATAAATGAGACTCACCCAACCTTGCATAATTGCTGCCTTCGTTTCCATATATAGATTCTTATGTATGAACTTTACTTCCATACAGTATTTCTCTTACTTCATTTTTTTGCATCTATTTATAGATCCACAATTTTGCAACAGCAGTATAATAGGGTTGGTCGTGTGGAGCATGGGTCAGTGGCCCTTCCGGGCATAATACGGTCCGGCTCTATCGGTGGCCCTGATAACTACAGTGTGGGTACAATGCCTTCTGCCCAGCAGCAAATCACCACTGGACAGATGCACAGAGGACACATGCCTCCACTGGTGAGTGCAATACCACACCTCTACAAGCTTTGTTCTCTAGGTCCGGAAGAGAAAAAAAAAAAAGAAGTCATTGGGAAGATCCGGGTTTGATGTCTTTTAGCTGTTTAGGCTGTTGGTTCAGTGCACAAATTACCCTGATTCCAGTTTGATAAATATGTTTCATGAGCATGTTGTGTGTCTGCCGTCAGAGTCTAGCCCAGCAGGCTTTAATGGGAACCATTAACAGCAGCATGAAGGCTGTACAGCAGGCCCAGGCCGACCTGGGGCAAGTGGATAATCTGCCTCCACTGGGCCATGACTTGGTGAGTTATGGCATATTTCTTTCACAAATTTGGAGTATATATTGGGATAGATGCAGCTTGTTAATACAGAGGTGACCATCGTGCTCCAACATTTACAGCCAACTCTTGCTTTCTGCCCATTTAAAAAAAAAAAAAAAGGATTAGGCTGCAGACCAGACGGTTAACATGCATGCTGTTGACAACTATATTTTCCCTGCTACCCCTGAGCTTTAATCAATCAAAGAATCTCCCACTGTGATGAATATCTGAAAGTCTTGTTTTCCTCCTCCGAAAGGCGTCCAGGGTTTGGGTTCAGAACAAAGTGGATGAATCAAAACACGAAATCCATTCTCAGGTGGATGCCATTACTGCTGGAACAGCTTCTGTGGTCAATCTCACAGCAGGTGAGTTCTCAACAAAAGTCTAAACACGTAGCAGGAGCTGCTTTTTAATTATTTTACCTTTTGACTTAAATGCTCACGTTCTATCATTTAAACTTGCTCTAGGCCATTTTTATTTTACTTTATGTTTTCTATCAAAAGGACAAGTCAAGCTCATGGATGCTTCCCAAGCCAGCGGTGATCAGTTACTGCGTCGCGCTGCAGTTTTCTCCATAGTTATTCTGTTTCTCCTTGTGAATAAATCTTAAAACGCCTCCTCTGAAGCTCGTCTCTCCCAGCTGCCCCATCTCGTTTGATACAACGCCAGTTTCCAGTTTCAACCTAACCTTGCCATCTGTTAGGTTTCACCTAAGCCCCCCCATCTCTCTTTATAATTCAGAGATTTTCTTCTGCACCGCCACTTGCTTCATCAGTGTTCTTATATCCATTGAGCCATTTCAAACAGGCTCTAATCATGACTCTGATGTGCTTGTCAAAGCGAGTGACACGCGAGCCGCCCCGTGGCACAAGCTGAATCAATGCTGCAGCAGTAAATTAAGATTCACAGCGTGGACGTGGGTCGGTTCGGGCTGGCGTGATGGCTGTCTGTCCACTGCAGGTGAGCCAACGGAGACCGACTACACAGCAGTGGGCTGCGCCATCACCACCATCTCCTCCAACCTGACGGAAATGTCCAAGGGCGTCAAGCTGCTGGCGGCGCTAATGGAAGATGAGGCGGGAGGCGGACATAAGCTCATGGGTGCTGCCAGGATGCTGGCGGGAGCCGTGTCAGATCTGCTCAGGTCCGTGGAGCCTGCGACCGGCGAGGTGAGGCACCCGGTGGCTACTGCGCCTGGTTTGAAATCCCGCCGTCGACTGCAATCCCTAGAACAAAATGCTGAACTGCATGCTAATTTTAACAATATCCCAGTGAAGATGGCCTACAGAAACTTTTTTGTTTCCTTTTTTTTGCCACGGTGGAAAGTTTGATACTAATTTAGATCCTGCTGGAGTGTTTTCTGTGGAAACTGGCCAGCCGCGTGTAATGAATGTGCTGATGTCACCCTTGTGCAGCCGAGACAGACGGTGCTGACTGCAGCAGGAAGCATTGGACAAGCCAGCGGGGACCTGCTCCGTCACATGGGGGAGGGCGAGACTGATGAGAAGTTCCAGGTTGGACGCCTCCCACTCACTGTTTCTATGGCTGTGCCGGCCAAACAGGAAGACACACACCCATTTTCTCAGGCCCCCTTTACAAATGTCAATACGCTCTTATGTAATTACCACAGGCTTTATTGTCGGCCTGCCACTTTCAAACAAAGCATCAGGTGGAGAGTGTTTAGAGGAGAAAGACTACACAGTGTTTAAACCCTGTAGTAATCAGCCTATCTTTAGAGCCAGGGTGCTGCTTTATGTGTTTGACAAAGAAACTCAGTACGTCTTCTTACACATTAAAAACAAAGCAAATGACCATTCTCGTAAATCTTAAGCTATTAATCTTTTTATTACTTTAAGTTTATGTACTATTTTGCCTTTTTTTTTTCCTTTTCACGTCCTTTATAATTGGAGATGCACACGTCAGACTATTGTGGCCAATTCCGACATTTGTATACCTTTGATTTCTTTTTTTCTTTAATTAAAGTTTTGTTTAAAAAAGAAACATTTACAAACATGATGGCAAAGAGCATTGTAAGCCCAAAATACATACGGTTAAATGAAAGTCCTGGAACAGAGTTTTGAGTAAACTTGCGGTTGACTCACTTAAGACAGGTAGCCTGACATAAATCAAATTTGTCACCATATTTATTCTTAAACTGGGGGAAAAAAAAGAAAATACACTGAAGTTAAATGGAAATAATTGAAAGCGAACTGCAGAGACAGATCCTGTGGCTTCAGATTTAAACCGAACTTACTGCAAAATGGAGTAAACCTATGGATTGTGAGGATTTTGAGTTAGGCTGTTAATTGTGAAACTGCATTGGAGATGGTACGTTTGTGTGCTTTGCGGGCTTCATGGTTTGAAAATTATGTGGGCAGACTTGAGATCAGTTGATCCACCAAATCACTTGATGAGGCGGTTCAGCACATTGTATGTGTGCTGAACTTGTTAGCTTTCAATCGCTCAGAGGATATATATATATATATATATATATATATATATATATATATATATATATATATATATATATATATATATAAATAAGACCCCACCCACCCTCGGCGTGGACTCTTCACACTTCTCCCCTCAGGCCGGAGGTGCAGAAGTGTGAAAAGCGGGACCTCCAAATTAAACTCCAGACTAACTCACTCTTCCTCGCTGCTATCAGGCTTCTAAACTGCTGACAGTTTTCTGTAATCATGTACAGAATTGCATATCCACATCTACTAACCTTACTACTGTTTTATTTTACACATGCCCTTCTACTCATCCCATGCAGCTGACTTACAACGTTTGCATAATACTTCTTTTGTTGTATTTTTGTATACATGCGTATTTGTATGTTGAGGGTATTCCGTCTGATTTCCTATAAGTTATTTTCTCTATACCTTTGTATTGCTTGTTTTAGTAACTCACCTGTTTATTGGTGTTCAGAGTGTAGAGCAAAGGAAGAATTTCATTACATAAGGAAAAAAATGTTACTGTGTAATTTGCAATGAACGTGAAACCGAAGCTAATATTTGTTTTTCCAACTATCTGTCAGTGACGGGGCATCTTTTCACTACAGATAAGTAAACTATTACTAATTATAACCTCCCTTAAAAAAAATCTATTCAACCCTTTACCGCTAAGATTTCCAAAAGATGCTTCCAAATCCAGCCTTCTCTACAACTTTGCTGTAGTCTGTTCAGCCTTCCTGTTATCAGTTGAATGTCTTGCTCTCTGTTGCTCTTTTCGCAGCATGAATGAAAAGCAAATATCTCTTAACATGTGGAAGAACTACATTTTCTTTTGCAATGGCGTCTCACATCCTTGTGCTTACTCCAACATAATTTTAAACACCTCAACGATACAGAGAGTAGTTAACTTTGAGTCTTCCTTGAATAATTGGTATTGTTTAGGTATAGTGGGTCAGGAAAATAAATTTACATTTCGGAATTCCTGATTGGCCAATCACCAGTCAGGGTTGATCAAGCTTTGAATCATCTGAATCGGGATTTAACTGTTCACCTCCATTCAATAATGCTGATATAATTTCAAATTCACACACGACTACGTGCCTCATTGTTTAATGTTAGGAGTCTTGTCGCTCGTGGTACGTTACTCATGTAATGGTCACATCATGTCAGCTGAACAAAATGGATTGCAGACGTTTACTCTCCTGCTCCCCTCAGTCACACGCACACAGCTGTGCTCTGTTTCTGTAAAGGACACTGATTAATATGTTGCAGGACACCCTGATGAATCTGGCCAAAGCGGTGGCCAATGCAGCTGCTATGTTAGTCCTGAAGGCCAAGAATGTGGCCCAGGTGGCCGAGGACACCGTACTGCAGAACCGAGTGATTGCAGCTGCCACTCAGTGCGCCCTGTCTACCTCTCAACTGGTCGCCTGCACCAAGGTACATGCTTTGATTTCTTTTTTTTTCTTTTTTTTCCCCCCCCTGCAAACTTGCAGAAAAATGAAGACTTGCATTTGGATCTAACGCAAAATAAAAATGTGTCATTTTGAAAGCCTCCCCAGTTGCCTGTCTGCGTGATGGTAGATTAACTGTGGCTTCCTGCTTCATCGTAAAAATCAATGTTAGATGTCTTGATTTGGATGAGCTGCTGCCAGCCTTTGTGTACGGTGCAGGTGGTGAGCCCGACCATCAGCTCCCCAGTTTGTCAGGAGCAACTCGTCGAGGCTGGGAAGCTGGTGGACCGATCCGTGGAGACCTGTGTCAAAGCTTGCCGCCTGGCCAGCAGTGACGGCGAGCTTCTGAAGCAAGTCGCGGCGGCAGCTGGCGTGGTGAGCCAGGCCCTCAGCGACCTGCTGCAACACGTCCGCCACTATGCCGTCTGCGGGGAGCCCATCGGACGCTACGACCAAGCCACAGACACGATTATGAACGTGACTGAAAATATTTTCACTTCCATGGGTGATGCGGGTGAGTAGCAGCAGCCGTGCTGAATAAAATGAGCGTATCCCCACAGATTAACCTGGCTTCAGTTAACCTGTTCGGTTTGTTTTGACTGCGCTGAGGGACTCTAAAAGTATGATGTGCAAATGATCCTAAAAAAAAAAAAAATGTTCAAAGCTCAAGTCGTATGTTTTGATTTGAGTCAAGAGGCTGAAGTATTTTCAAAGTGAGTCAAATTCCTGAAGGTTTGTAGTAGACATGTCACCCTAAACCACTACAGAGTTCTTGGTCGGGTCTTAATCAGCAGCAGGGAGCCTTTGGAAGTTAACGGGAAACACATGACTAGAACATTTGTCTCAAAGGGTCAAACATTTTACTCAGTCCGCTTAAAAAAAAAATCTTTCCAAACAAAAGATATGCATTCAGCGCAGAGTGGACAGGTTGATTTCATATGATTACACATTTGTCGTAAAGACGTCTTCTACAGAGTTTCACTCAGTGAGTTATTCTGAGCATAAGGTGGGAGTTTAGGAAACCCAGCTTTTAAATAGCAGACATAGATTTATATTTCTGCAGAAGAGCATGAGGAATTAGAAACCTTCCGCCACAGGACATAAAGGTGAAAATAATGAAAATATTAAAGTCTTAAACCCAGAGGTTTCCCACTCTAACTGGAATATAATTTCATAAAAAAAATACTGTACCATATTAATGTATTAGGTTTAAGTGATATGAGTTCATGTCAGTTTTTTTTTCTTTTACTTGAGGTTTTATTTAAGTATGTATGATTGCTAGGTAATCACTATTTCATTTTTGATTTATGTAAGTATTGGACAAGTCCAATTATTCAAGTCTTGGACAAGTCCAAGACTTGAATAAACCTTTTTGAAAGCAACAGAATATGTGCCCTATTTGCTTGTCATCCTTTTTATACATTTAAAAAAAATTACTACATATTTAAAAAAATTATACATGTTAAAAAATACCCAAATTTCATGTTTTTGGAATTGTTGTGCTTTTTCACTTTTAACTACTTCTAACTTTTTTAACTACTTTTAACTACTCAATTACAGACTGAATTAATTCATGTTCATATTTATCAAACCAAAAGCTTTAAATCCACAAACATGAACTGCTTTCAGTCATGGACCAAGTAGATTTAGATCTGTATAATTTTATTTTATTTTATTCCTATACACTGTCTTTAAATTTGGCTGAATTCTCTTTAAAGCTCCTATCATAAACATATTTTCATGCTGCAATTATCAGAGAGAGATAAAACCTGAAAGTTGGACTGTGACGCCACCTCTTAAGACAACGTTTTAAATTGTGGCCACTTTTAAAACACCAGCACGTTGCTGTTACTGATTCTGATCATTTGTTTAAATTCATGTCAACATCTCTGCAGTTATTTAAGCTGCATTTGCCACTGTCATAGTCAAAAAGCAAGGTTGGAAGCCACAAAATGCATTCAGCTGGGTTTTCAAATCCTCAGCTGGTCCTGCCAACCACCAGCTGAACTTCCCTGCTTACCCGAGGCTCCTAACAACAGGGCTGTGATGCAGAACCAAGTCAGCATGATCTATCTGCTTTGATGGCCTGGACCCGAGCCTTCGTTTTATAGCCTAAAATGATCAGTGGTTCACAACATCCTCAGATGGAACCCCATATTGATTTATTCTTTTATAAAAGCTGTTGTCAGTTCGGGCTTCATCATCTAAAAAAAAACTGCATTGTTAATTTTAAAGTTCTAAAAAAAAAAAAAGTTGAACCTGCTTATCTGAATGTTTTTATGCTGAGTAGAGTTTTTTTGTTTGTTTGTTTTGTTCAAAAGGCAAAGTATATTAGATCATATAAAAAAGTGCAGCAATAATAATCCAGTTTGCTGATGTGGAGTTGTAATGCTCCTGCTCCTAGAATGCTTACAGATCCCTTTTCTGCAAAAAAAACAAACACATCTTTATTTGATTTCTAAATAGTATCTAAAACATAATTATGACATGCAGTATGAGTCCCTCTTTCAAACTTTTTGACTTATTGATTTGCTCTGGTCTGCTGTGGATTTGTGCGGGCTAGTGGTTTAGACTTTGTGCGTTGGTCTGAACAGGCGAGATGGTCCGTCAGGCTCGCGTGCTGGCCCAAGCTACGTCCGACTTGGTCAACGCCATGAGGTCAGATGCAGAGGCGGAAGTGGATGTGGACAACTCCAAGAAACTCCTCGCTGCGGCCAAACTCCTCGCTGACGCCACAGCTCGGATGGTGGAGGCTGCGAAGGTCGGTGTCATTGGCTCTTAAACGACTCCTCATAACATGACATATTTCTCATGAGTTAAACCCGTGTCCTGTTAAATTGTTGGATTCTGCTTTTGGTTTGGGGGTTTTTTCACTCTGTCTTTTATTATTTTATTATTATTGTTGTAACCTTGTCTATTATGCTTTTTATTGGAATGATCATCAACAATCCATAAATGTGGCCCTGAGAAAACTAAACTTAAAACAATGGCTGCTTGAAAGCCAGTGTACTTTTTAATGCTAATAGCCACAATCCGATTTTACATCCTAAATTAAAGCATGCAGCATCAGTGGCTCTTAATGAGCCTCTGGCACCATCAAGCAGGATATTATCTGTGCGAAATACCCATGCAAGAGGAGCGCGGCGTATAGCTCGTTAGGATGTTTTTGATCTGTGACACATTAATCACCACATCACTGCCATTATCAAAGAGCATGTGAGGATCTGGCAACTGACGGTTTCCTTGGAAACTGAAAGGAGATTGCGTTAAATGTTTCTTTTCATTTATCGTACAACACGTGCTGTGCAGTCAGAGTTGTTCAACTTAATATTTTCGGAGATCTGGATATTTCGAGGCTCCTGTTTTTTTCCGCATCCGTGGCACGCATCACCGCCGCGTTTTATGCACATATATACATAACTCCTATTGGTTATCCCTCAGGGGGCAGCTGCGTACCCAGAGAATGAGGACCAGCAGCAGAGACTGAGAGAGGCAGCCGAGGGGCTACGGGTTGCCACGAATGCTGCAGCTCAGAACGCCATAAAGAAAAAGCTCGTCAACAGACTGGAGGTGAGTCAGAGGAAGAAATTGTTTCATTTATTTTCAGTTTTTCGACTTGTTCAACCTTAATTCAGGCACTAAACCCTCACCACTGTCGTCTTAATTAAGACACAGGGATGTGTTCTATCCCTGCGATATCAAATTCTCAGAAAAGGTCACCCTTTTATATTTGTCTGTGCTATGTCTTTTTATCAGTACAGTACGCCGTAAATCCCATTAATGCTCAGAAGGAACTATCTGTATATAGATCTGTGTTTAGCCCTTGATATCAGTTTGCCCCCTAATGACTACCACCCCTCTGCTCTGGAGCAAGCGATGTTCAATTTCCCAGGCATATAAACTATTCATTACCCAGGGGCTGGGATCAGCCTGCTATCAGACAGGAACCTCAGCCTGACTCCATGCATCAGATGGTCACAGTAACGGTGCTAATGGTCACCTCCATCACAGCCGCACGTAAGCCAGTCGAGAAGAATGTTATTAATCTCTGAGTGTGCTTGTAACAATTATCTCGGAAACATTTAGGCAATTCTGGAGCCCTCAGTTTTGTACTGTCAAGATAAAATAAATGGATCTCAGCTGCTCTGCAAATATGTTCAGTTGTAGTCTTTGTTTTGTCTAAATTTGGCATTCTGTATAAAATATTAAGCATAATAAGCAGCACCTTTCGGTGGACTTGTACCCATGCTGTACCTTTAATTTCCTTTTCTTAATGACATTTTGCTAAACTGCTTATTTTTTTTCATGGTTCCTCAGTCAGAAAGAAATTTCACTTTCTACCCTACCATCTTTTTAAAGCTGGTCATATTTGCGTTGCAACTCATCAATATGAATTTCACAGTAAGACTAGGCTTTTAGAGTTTGTTACGTCCACCAGGCTCGTTTGGTGGGATAACATTACAAGGAGACCACACAAGGATTTTCTGGTTAAATTAAAACTGAATTTTATTAAATTATACTAAAGAAATAAAATCCCAAAGAGAGAATACCTAAAATAAGAAACCATGACTAACCAGAAATAAGCAAATGCAAAACAGACCTAACAAAACCCCAACAATAAGACAAGCTACAAATCAAATCAAACCAAACCAAACCAAATGGGGATCTGAGGAGGGAGAGCAGGAAGAGAGCCTCCCCTCTGCTGCATGCAGAGCAGCTTTAAAGCAGCAGAACACCAATCAGGTAAATGCATACCACCTGCAGAAGGCCTGTCTCTCGAACCCTAAAAGGAAAATAAGGCCAGGACTGACTGCAGCCGTAACAGAGTTGCATCGTATTTTGGTTGGCAAACTGAAATTTAAGGAATTCAGTGTGAAGGTTTGAAATAAAGTTATACATACAGACTCAAATATACAGGCTTTTTTTTACCCTTCTAATATTTGGATAAACCTTTCCTTGCAAGTTATAGAAAAAATCAAGCTTGTGGCATAATTCTGGATTAATCTTTTGACACTGTTTTTATGAAAAAAAAAAAACAGCTTGATTTCCTTGTATAGACGTTGTCATAATCTATACATTTTCAACAGGGTTCAGACTGATGCCATCCCAGATGCCTAAAGGAAGCCTGCTTTGTTATATAACCATTTACATCAAGCCTTTAGAAAGGCTCCAGCCTGAAACCTATTAAAAAAATATGAAATATTGTATGCTTAAAACCAACCAATTAAAATCTACCATTTTTTGACAGTTGCCAGACAGGAAATGGGGGAAGAGAAAAGGGGAATGACATGGGGAAAAGGTCACCGGGCCAGGACTCGAACCCGGGACCACCACGTCGAAGGCTCAGGCCTCGATACATGGGTCACGTTTTTCTGCCCCTGCGCTGCCGCCTCGCCCTGCCATTTCTAATATAAATCAAATATTTGCCTGGATGACAGAGAAAGTGTGTGATTTTTGTGTAACGAGCTTTTGGACGTTTATCCATATGTAATCGGGGGCATTTGTACATATTTGTCCTTTTAGTTATAATTTGTAACTTTTTCTGGATCATAGAAAATTCACATTAAAACCAAACTTGTGTTTGAACTGAAGGTATATCGTTTAACCATTGCACTAGGGAGAAAGAATTGCGACAAAGCATATTTTAAACCTTAAAACAATATGATATCCACACTGAGGATGAGTGTATGTAAACTTGTGACGCAGCACAGTCCATGCATAAATATGAACTAAATCAAGGAAGACCGGTGGTGATTAATTCATGACATAGAGACAGTATTGCAATTCTATCTCTTCTCTCACATATCATTCTGGCTGAGACTCCTCTCTATCTGATTAACGCTCTGTCTGAGCCAGAACCCAGCAGTATATCACTAGACGGAGCATCCATGGGTGTTCCTTTTGCCAAGCACCGCTTTCTGCTTTAGACTAAATTGTCTCCATTTTTTTTTTGTTCTACGAACAGATAGCTGCTAAGCAAGCAGCGGCTGCTGCGACTCAGACCATAGCAGCTGCACAAAATGCTGCTGCTTCCAACAAAAATACGGCTTCGCACCAGCAGCTGGTACACAGCTGCAAGGTACAGTCACACAGTCTTTCATGCACTCCGTTTCATGCACCTTGTGTATTTTTGCCACATTTTCTCTTCATGTCTCATTAGTGTAGCATATGAAAATGTATAATAGATTTTTTATTTCTAATCCCAGGCGGTAGCAGACAGTATTCCTCAGTTGGTGCAAGGAATGAGGAGCAGCCAGGCCCAGCCTGAGGAGCTTGGCCCTCAGCTCGCCCTCATCATGGCCAGCCAAAGCTTTTTGCAGGTAACCCTGTGACCTTGACATTGTCATTGACCACCTAACCTGTGCTTTTTGTTCAATCTTATAAATGGATTTTTATATCTCTATCACTACATCTCAGCCTGGAAGTAAGATGGTTGCGTCGGCAAAGTCAGCAGTGCCAACGGTGGCTGAACAGGCTGCTGCTATGCAACTGGGCCAGTGTGCCAAGAATTTAGCAACCTGTCTGGCAGAGCTCAGGACCGCCATGCAGAAGGTATCCATGACACAGATTCATCTGACTGATGCAGGATATTTGCTTGCTTTTTATTTTACTGAAACTCCACTTCTTCGACCTCGTTTATAATACCAGCTGCATTAAGCGTTTCATTCAGTCTGTTATGCATAACTGAGTTTGGGTGACATTTTTGTTTGGGTTTTATCTAAAGGCCCATGAAGCCTGTGGTCCTTTGGAGATTGACTCAGCCCTCAAGACAGTACAGACACTAAAGAGTGAGCTCCAGGACGCAAAGAGGTCTGTGATTGATGGCCAACTCAAACCTCTCCCAGGAGAAACGGTAATGATTTACATTATAAAATACATTTGTTTTTACTAGAATTACTTTTTAAAATGACTTTGAGTTGATGTTCCTGTGTATTTTCTTAAATTAATCCGTGAAGATATATAACAACATAATAAGAACAACAAGCTCAGATTTATTTTCAACAGTTTTGTATATAGCTATTACAATAGCCTCTTCTGACTCACATGCTGTGCCTTGCAAAAGCCTTAAAGTATATATTCACATTTTGTCCCATCGCAGTCACAAAGTCCAATGTCTTATACTATTGTGATTCAATGTGATAGAGCAATTGGAAGGAAAATTGTGTGTGTGTGTGGTTTTAATTCATTCATGCACTACGGCAACTTTGTAGAACTACCTTTTGCTAAAGTTACTATACCAACTATTCATGTCTAGTGACAAGATCATTTCACAATTCCTTTAATATTAAAGTCACAGTATCTTTAGACAAGGCATTTTTTAAGTCTTGACACAGATGCCCAATATGCTTTAATATGAACCATTCCACCGTAGCTGTAGCTGTATGTTTAGGGTTATCTGCTAAAAGACGAAGCTAAACCCCGGTCGCAAGTGTCCTTTTTTAACATTATTTAATCAAGTGTTGCCCTGTGCTTAGCTTTACTCGTCTTCCCATCAACTCTGACCAGCTTGCTGTCACCGCAATGTCTCACCAGGGGAAATTATGTGTTCAGAGCGTTAGTGTCAGTGTTAGCTGTTCTCCATGCATACCATTTTATATCTGTCCAAAAAGTTACATCTTGTTCCTATCTTGGTAGAGCGCCTTCTTCCATGTGTTTGCTGTGTCCCTTACAAAGATTTTTGGCACAGTCCAAACACGACTTAATTTCAATGATGGCTTCTTAGTTCTTAGGCCTTTATTAAACAGCTGTATTTATACTGAAATTAAATTATGCAAACCTGGAAACGTAAGGTAACTTTGGAATTGGTTGCACCGGATTTTATTTAGGAGTGTGAGACTAGAGGGGGTTCAAAACGAATGCATTCACATCTGTCAGGTTTTTACTTGAAAAATGTTTTAAAACAATATTTAATTTTGTTTGAAATGCAAGATTATGCACAACTTTGTGTTGATTCATCACATTAAATCCCAATCAAACTGTTTTTTTGGGGTGTAAACACTATTTCAAGACACTGTTAATACTTTGACCATTCACGGATGGTCAAGGTAATCACTGATCCATTTTCCTCCATGAGTGCCTAAGTACATTATCTTTGTTTTCTGTGAGATGGATTGTTTTTTGGTCAAGTACAAGCAGAAAGAGGGTATTGAATTAATAATGCGCTGTGTTGCACTCACAGCTGGAAAAGTGTGCTCAGGATTTGGGCAGCACGTCGAAGGCTGTGGGCTCCTCCATGGCCCAGCTGCTGACCTGTGCTGCACAGGGCAATGAACATTATACAGGTAACTTCCTCTGAGTAACGTCCCCCTGTAATTATTCCTTCCCACTGTACTGCAGCAGGCTGATACACTATAGCAAAAAATAAAATGCTAATTGGGGTATGATTGTTTTTTTTGTTGTTGTTGTTAGTAATATCTTTTGGACTCCAGGGAGGTTTGGGTTTTATTTCTGTCAAATCTGGTATACTGAATCTAAGTGAAGTTAGAGAAAGATATAAAACAGCATTTCCAACAATGAACGCTTCCAGGCACTACTTCCCGCTGTGTTTCAGGGTGCTGCCTGCTGCTCATTAATCTTTTCTTTTTCTTTTTCTTTTTTTTTACTGGATTTAACAGTTCATCAGCAAATGGCTCCATTCACTGGTTAATGCAATGGGATGCAATTTGCTGCAGTTTTGGCTCTATGTGTAAGAATTTAAGAGCACTTCCCATGTAGAGGCCGTAGTTAGCATAAAACCTCTTTCATTTAGACAATGAGGGCTCTCCGGTATCACAGTTTGGTCACAGTTTGTTTCTACTCCCAGCTGATTGGTGGAATGCTGCTACAATTACAGCCAATGAGGAAAATTAAGAAAAATAAAGCAGATTACTGCGCGTTTATCTGCTGTCTACCCTAATTGTACTATATCAAAGTATAGCTGAGCTTTTTATTTGTTTTGTTGCAGGTGTTGCTGCTCGGGAAACAGCCCAGGCTTTGAGGACGTTGGCCCAAGCAGCCAGAGGTGTAGCAGCCAGCACGAAGGAGGCTCAGGCCGCAGCTGCCATGTTGGACTCGGCTCAGTATGTGATGGAAGGCTCGGCCATGCTGATCCACGAGGCCCATCAGGCTCTGGTTCATCCAGGAGATGCTGAGAGCCAGCAGAGATTGGCTCAGGTAGCCCAGGTCTCAACAATTTATTCCCGGATGCAATATCAATGTCCCACAGTGATTGCATTGTTCTTTTCAGCCCTCCTCCCTCCCTCCATGCGCTGCTGATTTGTAAACATTTCTGGTTTTCCAGAACAATCATCCCCTCTAAGTGTTACTATTTTCTCCCCGCTGAGTCTTTTGTTGCCTGACATCCCTCCCTTGGGAATAAAGCCATTCATTTTCCCGCAGACCTTCAGGAGATAAACACATTGTTTAGCATAAATCTGTGACAGCAGCAAAAATTAGTGACAGCACTCCAAACTCAATTTGCATTGCAGTTTTTTTTACATTTTCATCTTTTCTTTTTTTTTTTCTTCCAGAAAAGCTCTGCTTTGCTCTTGGGGTTTATTGTGTAGCCCATTGTTGTGGTGGGTAATCGCTGTCTATTCACAGATTTTGTGCTGTGTTTCAGGTAGCCAAAGCGGTGTCACACTCCCTGAATAACTGTGTGAACTGCCTGCCGGGCCAGAAGGATGTCGACATGGCTCTCAGGAGCATCGGCGAGGCCAGCAAGAAGCTCCTCGTGGACTGTGTGAGTCCTAGTCAAGCTTAGAATGTTAGCAGATAGTTATTTTGTTACTCAGCAAGCCACAAATGATCATGGCTAAGGAACTCTTACAACATGCAAGCGTATTAAAGGTATACTATGCAACTGGGGTTGATTTTCCAGCGAGGCTCCCCCCAGAGGGCGAAAGTAAAAGTGCACTGTCATAAAGATGCTCAGCTGTTCTGGTTTCTCCATCAAGCCAGGCGCGGTTGTTTTGAGTTTAGCAGACAGGCGAACGCAACGAAAAGTCGAAAAAACGGCAGTACAAACAATGACTAACACAGTGAAAGTATGAACATTAGGGTTTCCCGCAGCGCTATCTTGCAAGAGGAGCGCTGCCAAACTCACCCTACCGCCTCGCCAACATAAAAAAAAATTAAAATAATAATAATAACAATAAAAAAACTCGATATGCTTGCATGTTTTTGCGCGTGCATATAGCAGGGCAAAAACACATGGAGTTCTCGCCGTAAAGCAAGACCGACTCTCGCGGTCTTGCACGAGACTTCTGAGCCTGTGTGTGCGGGCCGAGGGCTCTTGCAATTGCAAGTACGGTATTTCCCCCACAGACCACCAGGGCGGCCGAGAAAACCTTTGTTCTACCTGAAATGACTCATTTAATCATCCAAAACGGTATGGAACACATTAATTAACTGAAAAATGTTGCATGGTATGCCTTTAATTGATAAATGAGTGGAAGAAAATGTGCTTGCAACAGTGGTGACTGCAGCATTGAGAGGGCTGGTCGAGCAAAGTCCATCCATGAGTTTGGGGGGAAATTATCAAGCTGTGGACTGTGGCCGAAGTCAATGTTTCAGGAGCCAGCACACACAGATGTGTCAGCCTACTAAGAAGTTGTCCATGTACTGAACTGTTTATGCACTCAATACTTGGCCGGGGCTCCTTTTTAGATGAATTACTACATCGATGTGACATGTTGGGGATAAGCTTTCAGCTATTCGGAAGTGTTAAAGAAGTCTTTGACAATACTCCATAGATTCTCAACATGTTTTAGCTACAGCTTGTTTGCTGGGCAGTCAAGTATGGTGATAGCGTTATCATTAAAGTGAGTATTGATCCTTTTGGCAGTGTGGGAAGGTGCCAAGTCCTGCTGGGGAAAAAAAATGAAATCAGCATCTCTATAAAGCTTGTCAGCAGCGGTAAGCATACAGTGCTCCAAATTTTCCTGGTAGATGGCCGCACTGGGTTTGATTTGATAAAACACAGTGGACCAACGCAAGCAGAGACCGTGGAAACTTTTCTGGACCTTAAGGACTCCCAACTCTGGGAATTTGATTTCCAAACTAAATACAAAATTTATTTTCACCTGTAAAAAGAAGTTTACAGATGCAACAGGCTTTTCTTTTGCTCCTTTCTTTAGCCCAAATAGGACACTTGTGATATGTCTGGTTTAGAAGTCACTAAACGAAAAAAATGTGACAGTTGTTGCCCATGTCCTGGATATATCCTTGTGTGGTGGCTGTTGAAGCTCTGACTCCATATGTTGTGAATCACCCCAAATTCATAAAGGGGCCTAGTCACATATTTTGACCATAAAAGGAAAACACAAAAAACATGTTAATCTTGAAATAAAACAATATACGGCAAGCATTTGTCCTAATAGTGTTTGCTTAGCCCTTTTTGAACCTGAAAGGTATTTTGCAGTGGTTGTGATCAGCAGATGTAAACGTCGTTGTGCGTTATCTACCGGCAGTACTGCAGAACTATCAGAAAGCAAGATGGTGACAAATGATGCAGCTTCTGTAAGAGTCAAGAGTCCGTCTTGCAATGCCTCGCAGTAAAGTGACAGTTGGGCGTGGTTGCTGTTTAGCCATTGAGCGCATGCGAAATATGGTACTTCCAGTCACGTGGCACTGTTATGGTAATTATACGTAAAAGCGGTTTGTTTATAAACAAATAGAGCCAAAGCAAAGTGTAAAACACAGAAATGAGCCAACGTGGCTCAATCATCAGAACACCTTTCTTTTCAACGAGAGTCCGTTATTGACTTATAAATTCGTAAAGTCATAGTACGTGACTTGGCTTCTTTAAAAGGGCTTTGCATCAAAAAACCGCAAGGCTGTAGCTTCACTTTTCCTACCAATTTCCACTTCCGCTTTCTTTAACCTGCTTGCATATGACACTCAGTGAACACCTTATTTCTTTAACGATTCCCTTTTGTGGCTCACCCCCTACATGGATGGTGTTATTAATGACTTAAAAATGTCGACTTGACAAATGTCAAGTCAGCATTCTTTCCCATGATTGCGTCAGCCATTGCTTGGACAACACTGCACCCACAGAGTGTTGTCCATGCACTATCTAGGCTGTGATACTACTACATTACAATTCCTATCTTGAATCCCTTTTCAATCATATAATATTTAAAATGTATTAACCCGCTTACCAATGCTACTTCTGTTTTACCTCATATTATATTTCCCTGCAAGTCCTAAGTGTGCGACCTGTCTTTGAAGCTCCCTCCCTGCAGTAAGACATTCCAGGAGGCCCAGACTGATTTGAACCACACAGCAGCTGAACTCAACCACTCAGCAGGCGAGGTCGTCCACTCGTCCCGTGGAACAAGCAGCCAGCTGGCTGCAGCCTCGGGGAAGTTCAGCCAAGACTTTGATGAGTTCCTGGATGCTGGCGTTGAGATGGCAGGACACACCCAAGTAGGTTTCACAATGATACAACTAATTCCTCCACATTTCACTGAGATGGCTGTTTAGTGGACCCTTTAAAACATTATTGTACTAAAAGCATTAAATAGAGTGTAACTTTTTTATTACCTTATTAGCTAAGATGTTATTTAAGAGAGCGGTTAATTGGAAATTTTCACCTTATTAACTCGGGCACATTGGTTGTCTCTAAAAGCGCCAACACTTCCAGATTTAATAAGATATTGTGGTGCTCTTGTTCTGGTTATTTTGCTCATTCCTTTGGAAAGGAAGTGTGCAATAATAGTTGACACAGCGTCACACCTCAGTTTGACCCCCCTTAGCATGCAAGGTTTTAGAGATGCCTTGCACAGATTCTTTTAAAGTTTTAATCCCAAGATAGAAGTTGTCGAAATGCAAAAAGTGTTATTGATTTTCAGTCTCTTATTCTATCTGTGATAAAAATTGCCTGTTTGCTTCTTGCTTTGTGAATGTTCAGAGCAAAGAGGACCAGATTCAAGTCATTGGTAATCTGAAGAACATCTCGATGGCGTCCAGTAAGCTGCTACTGGCCGCCAAGTCTCTTTCTGTGGATCCAGGCGCAGCCAATGCAAAGAATCTACTAGCGCTGGCAGCAAGGTGCGGCAATGTGCAGTGTGCAGCAGATATGAATAGTTTATATTGTCCTGTGTGTTTAACTGGTCTTGATTAGGAGGGATGTGACGGAGCTGCAAAACATCTTCCCACTGAATCTGTATGCCACTCTTACAACATGTCTGTTTGGTCTTGCTAAAGAGAGTGCGTATCCTCCCCTCAGTGGAGAGAAGCCAAGCAGCTGGTCCCATTGGGCTTTTGGCCTGACTGACTTCTCTCTGTCTAATTAGGAGGATGGAAGCCTTGGCTAGAGCTTGTCTGTGCTCAGCAAGGCTGAACGCAAACTCAAGACAATCTCTGTACCCTTGTGCACCGTGTTGCCCAATCACAATGGGAGGCCAGCACTGCCATGCTTGGATAGGGAAGCTTAAAGCATGTGTGAGTGAAGTAAGGCCGTGTGCATGTGCGCGGCGATGACACGTGGGAGAGTTAACAGGGGATGTTTTGGGGGGCTGCTGGTGTTTTTCAGGGCAGTGACGGAGAGCATTAACCAGCTGATAACGCTCTGCACCCAGCAAGCAGCGGGACAAAAAGAGTGTGACAACGCCTTGAGGGAGCTGGAGGTAGCTGTCCTTGCATTCACTTTGCCACACACATACAAACACCATGTCTGAGGTCCATGTGTGTATGCGTGTATATATTTACATTCTATACACATTTTATGTTCAAGCACCCAGGGGAGAGTGGAACCACGTTGCTCTATTTTAGTTTCTTCTTCACTGACAAAATTTGTCCTTAAGTACATTATGTATACCGTTACTCAGATTACTATTGCTAAGGTGAACATGTTTTTGCTCATAGCTTCTAATCCTCACATCAATACCTTAATACCTTTGAATACTGTGTGGGCTGGGGGAGCCATGCCTATTCACACCAATATTAAATTTGGAATACAAAATGTGCATCTCAAGTTTTTTGTCTAGCGTATTTTTTGTAGGTACCTTTCTCGGGGATCCTAAGTGTTAGCTGTTCTGGGGATACCCCAGAACACCGAATTGTTTCTTCCATTTGTGTTAACTTAGGTGCTACAGACGGTTAATGTTTTCTCTTACAAAAGTCTTTGATCAAAAAGCATGACAGATTTGACCTTGTACCCGACAAAGACGAATCATTTGAGAATTTTCAGACAATTTCTGTATTTGTGATAAAAAAAATTAAATGTTGGGTCAGCGCTGCTAGTGTTGTTACATAAGTTTGTCATCTGCGTCCTCCTTGGTAGAGAGTCCTGTCATTTTGATCTTGTCCGTATTTACAGAAGAGGAGATAAATTAAAGGTCGTTTACAAAGATCGGTGTGGGTTTAACAGAAGGGGGCGATAAAAGCCATAAGCTAATAGCTCAGATAAAAGGCTTTTCAAAGCAATGAGAAAATTGGTGTTGGGCAGTAGGATTGTGTGCTTTTTGGGCAACTCCCCATAAAGTAGACCTAGGGTCGACACAACATCTGGTTGTAAGGTGGGGGGAAGAGCACAAAAGTTGCTTTGCGAGGGACATGGGCACTATTTGACTTGCTACGAAGGCCTTGGACCTCTTTTATTACTGCTTGTTGTTTAGTCATTTTTGTATTTGATCCCCCCTCATAGGTCCACCGAAGGTTAAACAGTAGCAGGAGTTGCACTCTCTAAACGTTTTGGTACAAAGCATTTTACATTCTGAATCCTTTGTTTCTTTTTACTATATTATTGCACTATTACCTAACTGAGCATTCACTTTACCAACAACAAGGTTAAATTAACGGCACTGATTGATATAATGTACCTTTGAAGCATCATCCAATCAGTGTTATTTATAGTGAATGTCCTTTTTAATATCTGAATTAACTGCCTCATAGATTTACAGTTGTGTTACAGCAGCAATGTTTATTGATGTGTTCAAAGTGGTTCAAGTTATTAACATCTCCATCTGCACGCAGGCTGTCAGAGGTCTCCTAGGCAACCCCAATGAGCCAGTAAATGAACTCTCCTACTTTGAATGCATCGAGAGCGTCATGGAGAACTCAAAGGTACTGCCGTTCAAAACGACTCAGACGGTTGTATGCTTTAATTGTCAGAAGTATTTTTATGCAGCAGACAGTTTAGGGCCTGATTTGTGTGCTTTCTATTTGTTTTCGATGCGCCTCAGGTTCTGGGAGAGTCGATGGCAGGCATTTCTCAGCACTGTAAGACAGGTGATGTTTTACCCTTTGGGGAGAGTGTGAGTTTGGCATCCAAAGCTTTGTGTGGGCTGACGGAGGCAGCAGCACAGGTGAGATCACAGCATCGCGCCAACACACCCCGGGTGATACCCTGCTCCGGCAATCATTTCCAGAGTTTATTCTGTTTACTGTGCTTGCGCTTACGTTCTCGCAACTAATCAGAGTGCTGTATTTTAAAATAAAACACACATCTGTATAGCCAAACTACATGAAAAGAACCTGAATCATCATGACAGAGTTGAAAAAACCTAAATAAACACTACTTGGAGTCTGCAGGGGAGCTCTTTATTGAGCCAATGAGACACAGACAGAGTGAGCCAGCTGTGTTTTTCTTTTTGAACATTTTACAGACTGTCACCCTAAAAGATGTAAAATAGCATCCTCCTCTTGTTGCCTTTTCAAGAAAGGACCAAATGTTTTTTGGGTACTTTCCTCTACTCTATATAAGCCCCCATATTATGTGTCATGAATAATAGATCTGTATTGAATTTGTCTATGGATTTCTACTCATGTAGGTCAGTACTGTAGATCAGGTGGGCAGGGCCTAACACTGTCTGTAATAACCAAAACCTGACTAAACTGACACATTGCGTCATTCTCTTTTTTCCATCAACCCTGCAGGCCTCTTACCTTGTAGCTGTTTCCGATCCTAATAGTCACTCAGGTCATGAAGGGCTGGTGGATCCAATCCAGTTTGCTCGAGCTCATCAAGCCATACAGACAGCTTGCCAGAACTTAGTGGATCCAGCCAGTAGCCCCTCACAGGTAAGATCTTAATCTCGCCTGCATCTTAATCTACAAAGCACTACAACAATATTTCCTGGCATACGGAGTTTGCTATGTGTTGACATGCAGCACGACTTCTTGATTGCGTCATGTTTAAGTAAAGCAGCCCTTTTAGGGATGCCAGAATCCTGTTGCAAGACAAGCATCGGCGGGGACTTCTAAATGAGGCCCACAAAAGGACATAGTGAGTGATGGAAGGCCTGAACTTTAACCTTTGTAACCGTGAAAAGTGCACGCCTCTACATTTTCTGGATTCATCATCATGTTGTTTACAATTTTTATGTTCACGAAATCTTTATAGAGAAAAGCACCGGCCTATTTCTCTCCACTCTAAACCCCAACTCGGGAACATTTTGCCTTTTGTACGGCATTCAACCATTTAAACTGCTGACAATTGAACTGAATAAACATTGATTGTCTTGTTGCAGTGTAATGGTGTGCTTTAAAAACTTGTGTTCTAACATTTATTTAGGTATTTAACCTGGCAGCCAAACTTCTCTAATCCTGTTCCATATGATGCATGCTGGAGACTGGGACTCGAGCCTGAGTTTAGGCTGGGAATCACAGGACTTCAGTGTGTTGTTTTGACCCATTTCCACTATTTTCTCAACATGGATCCACATTTACAATTGAAATTGACAAAAAAAATCCAAAAAAATTAATTAGTCTCCTTACAGGAAAGAGAGTTGTTCATTGTTTCAGGTGTTATATTAAGCAGTTAATAATATAAAGACAAAATAGCACATGATTCAAATGTATAACCTGTAGTAATGCAATGCTATAGACAGACAAGATGGCACACATGCAATGAGAGAAGGTTTGTTTCTGTCATTAGATACTTGGAACTTGACTTACACTCACACTTGCCCTATAAATAGTTTAGACTTGACTTGGATTTGTCCCTCAAAGGCTTTAGACTTGACTTTTTCTTCTGTCTCAAACACTCTTGACTTGCACCCAAACCTTAAAGACTTCAGACTTATTTAGACTCGATGTGAAAGAGTTGAGATTTAACTTGACCTGTCCCTCGAAGACTGTTGGAGATTTGTCTTGAACATAGCACCTCAAAGATTTTAGACACAACCCAAACTTTTGGCAAGATACTTCACTTGGACATCTCCCTTTAAGACATAGAGATTTGGTATCCATATCTACGAGACTAAGGTTGTGCATAGGAAAACAATTTAGACGTTCTCAGAAGTAGTATGAAGGGTTATGTGTACATATGGAAGCTCGTGTGACTTGAAATAATTTCTGACATATTGTAAATATATTTTTGCTTCGTTCCAGAATTGCTACATTTCTAAACTTGCTCGATGCTTCCTATTCCTGTGTCTGTAAGGTCTTGTCTGCAGCAACGATTGTTGCCAAGCACACCTCAGCTCTCTGTAACGCCTGCCGTCTAGCCTCTTCTAAAACCTCCAACCCTGTGGCTAGGAGGCAGTTTGTCCAGTCAGCCAAAGAGGTGGCCAACACCACTGCCAATCTCGTCAAAACCATCAAGGTCAACTCCCCAACTGATCAAAACGTTGAGTGTAAATTTGTTACAGGTTATCTTTGTCTGTCTGTGGTTGGTCAGGGGAGATGGTGCAGATGTGTATGTATAATTCAATCACTTTCAATAGAGACCAAAATGGACAGATATGTTTTCATGCTCCATTTTCTCTTTTCAGGCATTAGACGGGGATTTTTCGGAGGACAATAGAAACAGATGCCGTGTTGCGACAGCTCCGCTCCTTGAGGCTGTAGAAAATCTGTCAACCTTTGCTAACAACCCGGAGTTTGCAAGCATCCCAGCTCAAATCAGTAATGAGGTATACATGCGTTGTAATGATGGTTGGTAATGGACTGCTCTTTATGTTGTTTTAATGGTTACAGATGCAAAGGAGAAAACCAACTAGAAATGAGTGAATATCCT
Source organism: Fundulus heteroclitus (assembly GCF_011125445.2). Taxonomy (NCBI): domain Eukaryota; kingdom Metazoa; phylum Chordata; class Actinopteri; order Cyprinodontiformes; family Fundulidae; genus Fundulus; species Fundulus heteroclitus. Next base: position 17,548,049 of record NC_046362.1, read on the forward strand.
TTATGAAATCCCCTATTTGTTTTGTATATTCTAGAGTTAACTGTCTTCCTATAGCAACTCTTCACAATAGCAGAGAATTTGAGCAGAGATGTCATTTTGTCTCTTTTTCCATTTCACCGTCAAAAGGTCCAAGATGGATTTTGGTTTTCATTCTTAGCAGTGCAGCGCTTGCTCACTGCTCTAAACTCTTTATGGCTGTAATCTGTTGGAGGCCAGTGTTTAACAGCACTTGCTCTCACTACAGCTGCTGTAATCTTCAGCTTGTTAATCTAATTGTCAAGGGAGGTTTTGGCTCGTATCATAAAGACTAAAGGTGTTAGTCTCCACGTCTGTGTAAAGCTGCCTTTCTAATCTCATCCCCCCCGTTTGATTGCACGTTTGATCTCTCCAAGGTAGTCAAAGAATATTAACAACTCTGTCAGACCAACATGGCTAGCTGCGGGCTGTTCAGCTGCTACCTGGGCTGTTGTTTCACTCACACTAGTCTTTTCATGTCTCCAGGGCTCGGTGGCTCAGGAGCCTATCGTGCGCTCGGCCCGCTCCATGCTCGATAGCTCCACTTACCTTATAGAAACGGCCCGCTCGCTGGTCCTCAACCCCAAGGACCCCCCCACGTGGTCCATTCTGGCGGGCCACTCCAGGACGGTTTCTGACTCCATCAAAAGTCTCATTACAGCAATCAGGTTGGTAGAAACTGATTCCCACCGTCGCATCTGTTTCTGCACGATTATCCTGGAACAAGGATCTTAGAGATGCGCTCACAGCTGGAGAGAAAACTGGAACTGGAGGACGTGCTTTCAGCTTTGGAGTAAATTGCGAGTCTTAGTTTAGAGTAGCTAAAATCTTGGCTGCTTTTTAATAGACCGGGGAAAGCAGTAAAACACGTTGAGAGGGGAGCAGGAACAGATTTTGCAATGCGGTACTCCACCCATATTATAAGTGTGGGAGAGTATTCCCATTGCGGCAAAAGACTTTTACCTGTAACGGGAAGCATATTTAAAAGAATAGAATAGGTTATCAGTTTAGGAAATGCTTTTTTTGCATCACTGCAGGATGAGTAATAAGGGCACTCTTTGATGAAGACATGTTTCTCATATGGCTGTACACTGGTTGCCTGTTCAAACCTCTTAGCGATGACTCCTGTCTCCACTCCTGGCAGGAAAAGCTTGATTACAGGAAAAGCTGAAGTGGGTTAATCAGTAAGCTTGGGTTATAATGAAAGAAGGAAAATGGATTTTCTGTTTTTGGCAACGGAGGGGGAGGGGGGGTCTTAGTGTAACCACAACGCTGGTGTTATTAAAAAGCAGCTAAGCTTTTTGTGTTATTGGGCTTTGGATGCGAATTTAATGTACATGTCTGAAAAATAATGAAAATAGCTATGTCATATACAGTGCATTGCAAAAGTAATAAAATACTTTGTACTTTTCCAGGTTTTGTTGCCTTGCAACTACAAATTTCGGTGTATTTTATCATGGATTTTAACCATGCTCAGCACAAAGCAGAGCATGTTTTTTATTCAGAACAACGAGAACATATTTCTCTGTGGTTACATGTGCAAATCAGGTCTGCAAATATAGGAACTGAAATTGTTGCCAAATTCTTTATGCGGTGGCCCCGCCTCAGTCAGAATGGATGGAGAGCGTCTCTGAACATCAGTTTTCAACTCTTGGCACTGATTCTGAGTCTGGCTAACTTCAGACTTTGACTGGGCCATTCTAACACATATGTTTTGATCACCAATGTTATCGTAGCTCTAGCTTTGTGCTTAGGTTCATTATTGTGGTAGAAGGTGAACCATTGCCTCACGTCTGCTTCTCCACAGCTTCATCCCTTACCTTTCTGCTGTGTTCCTTGGTCGTCATTACATTGTGTCTATTGCTGTTCCCTAACAAATCCTTGAGGGCTTCACAGAAATGTTTTGATTTGACTCTAAACCTAAATTACGCTCATACAGACTCTATTTAATAATTAAGTGACTTTTGAGGACAACTGGCTGCCATGGCTTTTATTGGGAATATCACAGTATATGGGGCTAAATACAAATGCCACACCTTTATCATTTTTATTTGTGAAAAAACTGGAAAACGTGTATCCTTTTTTTACACTTCAACACTATGCACAATTTTGTGTTGGTCCATCTAGTCACGTATTTGCAGTTAAATCAGGAAAAATTGTGGAAAGGTTCAAAGGGTATGGTCTTTCGCTTTTCTAGCAAAACTATATAAATCTTCCGAATATGTTTCCACATTTCTGGTGACAGGGACAAGGCACCAGGGCAGAGGGAGTGTGATTACTCCATTGATAACATCAATAAATGTATCCGAGACATTGAGCAAGCCTCTCTGGCTGCAGTTGGGCAGACACTGCCCTGCAGAGATGATATCTCCATGGAGGTAAGTGCACGTACCCCATCAGCTGTGCCTTGTTTAATAGAAATAACTGGGGTTCTGTAAGCCTTTCTGATTGTGGCTTCAGCTGTAATTATCCGCTGGTGTGACTCAACAGGCACTCCAGGAGCAGCTGACATCCTCTGTGCAGGAGATCGGTCATCTGATTGATCCTGTCTCCACAGCAGCCCGAGGCGAAGCTGCCCAGCTGGGACACAAGGTGCTCTTGTCTGACCGTGTATCTCTTTATCCCTTTTGGATTTAGAACAAAAGCCTGTTTTGTCTGTTGTTGCTTTTTTTTTTTCAAATTTGTGATTCAATCCTTTTCTTTTCCTCAAAAAATCTCTTAAACACATTCTCGCAGGTGTCTCAGCTGGCCGGTTACTTTGATCCACTCATTGTAGCATCAGTGGGCTTGGCCTCTAAGCTGCACGACCACCAACAGCAGATGACCATCCTGGATCAGACTAAAACCCTGTCAGAATCTGCCCTTCAGATGCTCTATGCTGCCAAAGAAGGCGGCGGGAACCCAAAGGTACGCAGTTGTTTCTTAGGCGCTTGTTTTGTAGTTTAAAGACTAATCTGTATAGTTAAAGGAATTTCGGTACGATCATTTCAAGTTTATCCAACCTTGTGATTTGTGGATGAGCCACCATCCTCCTCGTTTAAATACAATATTTTGATGTATTGGATTTAACAATTAGCTATACTGTAACCAGAGGATCACACTGATGTTTATTTTCTGTAAATGAACTGAGACGAGCAGTGCCGATCAGCCATCTCTCCGTCCCCAGGCTTCCCACACTCACGATGCCATCTCTGAGGCAGCACAGTTGATGAAGGAGGCCGTAGACGACATCATGGTGACTTTGAACGAGGCGGCGAGCGAGGTCGGCATGGTCGGGGGCATGGTGGAGTCCATTGCTGAGTCCATCGGCAGGGTGAGTAAGGGTGTATTTTCCTGCAAACAAAGGACATCCGTGGACATCTATTTTTGTTGCTATTTAAGGTTGTTGAACGTCGTTGTCTTTATTTATTCCTTAGAAATGTGTTGGAAATGTAACTCAAGGATCTTATTTAAAGATATTTCGGTTAAACTATTTAGATCGTTGGGTTATAAAATGTAGAAAGATAAAAAATATATATATTTCTTAGCAGCATAAAGATGCTGACAGTCAGGCTTAGTGAGCCAGTTTGATCAATCCCAGAGATCCAACAACTATATTTATTGGTGCATCTCATTTATCAGAATAGCATTTGTTTGTTTCAGTAATTCGATTCAGAAAATTGTATTAAATGTTTAGGATTCTTACGCATATTGACAGGTTTGAGATAATTATGGGTTACAGCTGATAAAAAAGTCAAAATTATGGTTCTCCAAGAACTTAAAGATTTAATAACACAGGTTTTAATGTTGGTTTGATGTTATTTTGTTTCTATGTCATGACTTACACCAAGACGTGACAGTTGTCACACAGATTGTAAATGACCAGCATATTTAGCAATGAGGTTTTGAGTGTTCTCGTCCTTGTGGAGGGTGTTGGTGGCTGAGTGCTGGGTCCGTGCATGTTAATGGAACATAGGGTAGAAGGTAAAGGTGAGTAGAAAAAAAAGGTGCACAAGCAACAGGGATAACTGAAGCAAAGTCCATTCAGAGTGTGGGGTGATTCATAAGGTATGGATCGGAGCCAGATTTTCAGGAGCCACCACACAGACATATCTAGGACACAGCCTACAACTGTCTCACTCCTTGTTTTAAGCCGCATCTAGACTAGAGATGACAACAGAAGCATCTTACCTCAGCGAGGTAGAAAAAGGACTGGACTGTTGCCCAGTGATACAACAATTTAGCATTTTATTCAGATATCAAGGACCCAGAGTCTGGAGGAAGAGTACAGAGACACAGAATCCAAGTTGCTTGAGAAGGTTCCACAGTCACTGATGATGTGTGGAGCCAAACAACCTACTGCCGTTGGTCCACTGTGTTTTGTAAAGTCGAAAGTCAGCATCTAGCAGGACATTTTTAGACCTGTTGGGGCTTCCCTCTGCTGACAAGCTGAGTGACACTGTTTCAGTTTTTCAGCAGAACTTTAAACCTGCCAACATTAAATACCAGTGCCCACTTTAATTCAATTAAATTTTATTTATATAGCACCAATTCATGAAACATGTAATCTCAAGGCACTCAAATTCCTATATAAGGGAACCCAGTTGATTGCATCAAAGTCTTGACAAGCAGCATTCCCTCCTGAAGATTTTGTGCAAAATGTTCAATTCATTCAAACCAAACTGGGTGTTATTACTAACCGTAAATCATAATCATCAAAATCCACAGACGAAAACATTTGTGACACATCACCACGTGTGCAATAAAGCTGTCTGGTAGAAGTTTCACATTTTGAACCGAATTGCTGAAATAATTTAACTTTCCAATAACATTCTGAATTATCAAAATAAATGTGTCTTGAAGGAATCTTAGGATTTATTCTGACAGGAAATCGTCTCGTCGTTCAAATGGATTTCAGGGAGAAATGCATTACCTTTGTGAATTGTCATAAGGGTGACTGAGGTTTGCCTGGGATGAATAACGTCATGAGAAATGTTCTGAGATGGTGTCTTTGTCAGCAGTGATCTTTATGATCCAGATTTAAATCCCCTGGAGTTGTTGAGCCAGACTCATCCTGCAGGGTGACACGTCGATATGTTGACAGTGCGGTTAATAATTGATAATGATCTGCACATATGCAGAGGCTTGGATGAGATATCTGCCGCTTGATTATCTGTCATCTTATCATCGCATGCTTCCTTAGCTGCTTTTTATTTACAAACAATCACAACCGCCTGCTGTTTTCCCCTCTTCAGAACGGGACTAACAGCGGTAAAAACAAACTATTAATGACTTTCCCAGCTGTGCAGGAGAGTTTACTCAAATGGTTTCAAAATAATAAAATATTTAAAGACACCATCATAACTATAACATTTCATTAACATTGTCTCTAAAATGTGAAATGTAAAGTATGCAGGATCTAAACTGAAACGGTACTAACTCTCTGATCTTCGCAGCTTGGTGAAGGAACTCCTCCTGAACCCGAGGGATCTTTTGTGGACTACCAGACCACCATGGTGAAGTTCTCCAAGGGCATCGCCATCACGGCACAGGAAATGGTGATTACAATATCTACCAGAACATTTAACCATAGAGCTACAGTAGATAGAGATAGGAATTAGACTTATTTGTGAGGTTTGTGCACACAACCAAGGACTTTGTTACTACTTGGCTTTCAGTGAAGACTTTTTTTCTTTCCGAGTGGCGGAGGGAATTAAAAAAAAACATCTCTCTGTTTGTGGTAAAAACACATTTAATCTCGCTTTAACCAGATGACCAAGTCTGTGACCTGTCCTGAGGAGCTCGGCGGCCTTGCCTCTCAGGTGACGGTGGACTACGCGCAGCTTGCACACCAAGGACACCTTGCAGCAGCCACTGCGGAGCCAGAGGAGGTAAAGCGCCACGCTGTCGTATTTAAAAGGAGATGTGAGGAAATATCATATACTACTTTAGTCTTTTTGCGGCTGTGCTGCTGACACGTCTGCATTTTTAATGAATTTTAATGGCTTCCTCACACTCTGACGAGAGTAGAGGCCTTCTATTCTTGGATATCCTTCAAAACTTCACCAACAATAGGAGATCAAACAGAAGCATGTCCCCCCAGCGTTCATCCTCTCTCAGCGCCCACTTGCTGCTCACTTAAAGCTTTTCTTAGTTATCCCGAGGACGGCAGTGTGTGTGCAAATATACCACTAATAAGCACACAGCTCTTATCGTATCTTGTATATAACAAGCAGCTTGAAACCCCGTTGGTTGCCATGGTGACAGGGTGCTCTAAAAGCCTATAGTGATGCTTGTAATGAAGTACCACCCACCCATGCATAACAGTCAGGAAATTAAAGGTGTAGTGCCAACGTTTCCTCTCTGAGGGTGCTTGAAATATTTCATTTCCCACCTTTCAGTAAGAGATGCCAGCTTGAAGGGAGACTGTTATCGTTCTAGCATAGCGGCTCAAAACAACAACGGCCGATGCCGTGTGAACGGGTGCCGCTTTGTGCTTTCAGGTTGCCTTCCAGATTAAGACACGGGTGCAAGAACTCGGCCATGGATGTATCTATCTGGTCCAGAAGGCTGGAGCTCTGCAGCTCAGCCCCACCGACAGCTTCTCCAAGCGGGAGCTCATTGAGTGTGCCCGCGCCGTCACAGAGAAGGTAAGCAGCAGTGAAGTTGGAGACTGGTGGAGGAAGTCATTCCACCACTTTTCTTCTTCGTTTGTTATCACTTCAAATATGTATTTTTTAAAACTTTGTACAACATTAAAGCTGCTGAAATTCCAGTTGTTTTTGTGAGGTAAAAAAAATCAGATCATAATGAATAATTTCTCAGCTTTTTCCAACTTTATTATAACATCTTTTCTGTACAGTTCAAGTAAAGAGCAAGAATATTTGTTTGACGGAAGAATATGAAATAAATTAAATAAATTCCCTCCAGTAACCCGGTGGAAGTAATGTAGAAAGCCTTAAAGTGGTACTTTGTTTTGTAATGCAGTTCTAGTATTTACTAGTCATAGAGAACAGGATTAACCTGAAATAAGGTTAGGCTGTGCTGTTTTCAATTTGTTCAACTAGGTCCTTGTTGTCACAATACTAGAATTTTAAACTTGATATTGATTCTCAGGAAAATACCATTTTTGATACCACAAAAAGGGGGGGGGGGGGGGGTGTGACAAATAATTTAAGGGATAAAAATTTTAATATTACAATTTTTCAATCTCAACAGGCTTTCTCAACAGAATCACAAATGTTAGTTAGATAAGTGTGCATATAAATAACCCAGATATAAATGGTAAATGGCATAAATGTACTTGTATAGCGCTTTAACTAGTCTTGACGACCTCCAAAGCACTTCACACTACAGTTTTAGTCATTCACACACACACACACACACATTCACTCCTTGATAGTGGTGAGCCATGTTAGTAGCAACAGCTGCCCTGGGTCAGACTGACAGAGGTGAGGCTGCCATACACCAGCGCCACCGGGCTATCTGACCACCGCCAGCAGGCAATGCGGTTGCAGTGTCTTGCCCAACGACACAACGATGGAGATAGTCAGAGCAGGGGATTGAACCGGCAACCTGCCAATTGCAGGACCAACTCCCTAACCTCTGCGCCACCATCGCCCCATATAACACATGCCTAGTAGCATGCTAGCCACAGCTAATCACACAACATTAATGTGGATCACCGGTTGTGCTGATACGTTTAATTATTAAATTATAAACGGGAACTTCATCATGAAGAGCAGGGTGTTGGTCCTTGAGATGTTTGGCCAAGTTTATTGAGTTGCTTGACTTCGTTGCCACTACTTTAAACCACTATTTGGCTTGTCAAGATCTTTGAGTTTCCCTTTTCTGTTTGCCTCATATGCTAAAATATTTAGTATCGATACCATGACAAATTAGTATTTGTCATGGTATCCGGATACTAAAACACTGTATCTGGATACAGTGTTTTAGTATCGATACTTTGTACAACCCTACTGGGTCTTCAAGATTCATTGTCCTGCAAATATTAGATCGATCCCTGCTCCGACAAACTGGAATCAAATGGCTGAATTACCTCCTCCACATGCACATGCGCCTTTTACTTAATTCTGGTGAGTTTGAACTAGGATGCAGGTAAGAGCTGCCAGACGATGGCTCTTGAAGGCTTGAGTTGAACACCTGAAACAAAGCCGAGAAGTTACGATGGATCAGAAGGATGGAGAGCTGCATAGCTCAGTGGTAGAGAAGGCACCCCATGTATGGAGTCTGTAGTCCTTGATGCAACTGTACCAGGTTCGACTCCTCATGCAGGCCATGTACTGCATCGGTATCTTCACCTTTACTCTCTGCCATTAGAAAGTCTCATGACACCAAACGTGAACTTTTGGCCACAAGTCCAAAGTGTAAGTTTGGCATAAGACAATTTTACAGATGACTAAAAGAGCACTTTACCTAGTGTAGGGGAATATGGTGTTTTTTCTGGGGTTTACTTTTGGTAGGAAGGAAGTTTATGAAGCTAGATAAAAACAATAACAGTTATTTGACCCAACGCCTTCAGATGTTTACAAGAAAAGTTGGGAGGAAGAAGACTTACTGTTCGGCCTCACTGTAAACATGCCTGCCAAAAAGGGGGGACAAAGGGGCCAGCTGTCCCAGGTCCAGGAATATCATTATAGGTGGGAATAATTTAGATCTTCTTATCATTTATGTGAAAAACATTAAATATTTGAGTGAATATAACCTTTATATCTATATACATATGTAGTATGTTTGTGTGTGTGTTTTTAATAGAGGCCCATAACTCCCCCCGCCCACGTTCAGCTCTGCTGCCTGATTTGGGTGTTTTTACACAATGCTCTCGACTGTTTTATTTTTAGTCCGTTGTTGTCTAATTGTTACTTATGGCTGTATTTGTTAAATCATGTGTTGTCTTTTTCCCAACTAAATCATAGTGCACCATGTAAATAAATAAATACCAAAAAATAAAAACTGTTGTCCCGGGCCCTAGCACTCTGTCAGCTGGCTTGCAGTAATTCAAAGCCTATGTCAAAATAAATAGAATGATGGCTTCATCAGAAGAATTTCTTTTTTTTTTAATCCAGAGTCCAGAACTAAATCTCCCAGAAAGTCTGTAGGGTCACTAAGCAAATTGTTGACAAAAGGATTTTCTCTTGTTTGACAAAGTGTTACTTTGCTTTCTGAAACAATTTATCACTGTCCAATTTTTCATGTCACATAAACCTGCCATTTAAACAAGGTTGGATAGAATTTTCCTATTCCCTTTTTACTATGTTCATATGTGCATATATGTAACTGATTGGCAGAAAACTTGATCTTTTGTAGCTGCATTAAGGTGTTAAGGAGCCCTGTTTGATGTATTGTGACAGGTTTGACAGGTTTGACATTGATTACACCTAAAAAGATAATTAGCATTCATTATAACTCAACTATAGTGTTTAAAGACTGGTGCAGCTATTTTTTTTATATAGTATGCAAATTGCTTCCTCCTGCCGGTGCCGGCAGCTACTCCCCCTAGCTGGTACAGCTCAGTAACTCGAGCTCCAACACTGGTGAGCACAAGTCAACTGTGCCGAAGGCTGTAATTTCTAAAACACGTAGAAAAACACAAGACACTTAGTGTTTTTTTTTTTCCTTCTTTGAATATATTTGCTTGCAAGGTTCGATTGTTTTTAAAAGACTTGTAGGTAAGCTTGTATAGATATTCCCTTTAGTTCATCCGTCCCTCCTTTCTGTTCATCGTCTCCGCTGTCCATCTCTGTCACAGAAATACAAACAGTCCAGAAAGAGACACAACGACTCAATTCAGAATTATTTCATACTGGAAAATGTGGGAAAAAAATTCAACCTTTAGTTTGATTAGTTTCATTCAGTGGACAAAATCATATGTGGAAAATACAGGCATCTGGTGACAAAATCATTGTTGCCCGAAAATTGGCATTTCTGCTGTAAAAACGGTGTAAAACCTCTGTTTTCTTGTCAAACAGTTCTTAAGGGCAGTGCACACTGGTGGCCTCAAATCATAGCTGAAACATCACTGCTACCAGTTCCTGTAGGTGCTCTTCTTCTTGCTTTGGTAGTTCTTCTATGGATGTTTTGTGGCGCCATTCCTAGATGTCTTATTCCAATAGGAAATCTAGTTTAATTGAAGATATAAGGCGGAAATGCTAAGCTAATATGTTAAGATTGGTAAAAATAAAATGCATAGTGAACATTGTATGGGATAATATCTTTATTTTAGTGTAGTAAGTAATTATTTTATGTTTGTTATGGTAGGCTATGCCACCTGCTGGCATAAACGGATAACTGCAATTTACTGAAACCCACAGAAAAAATTAGCTGTTCTGTTTTTGTTTCTTCTTCTGGATGACTCGATTTCACCCGATATGTGTTTTACCCTTTAGCCTTATATGCGCAAGGGTTCAGAAGAGTGCAGCATAGATAGAGAAGGATCCTTGGCCAATTTTTTCTTTGCAAGGTCTCTCTAGATCGTCCAGAGCCCAGAGTCCTTTCTCTTTATCTCAGTCAGGTTTTCTACAAGATTTAGGCCTGGAAACTGAGAGGGAAGTGGAAGAATTTATGTCTAAAGATTTTATTATTTGAATTGGATCATAATCTTATTGTAAGACACAATGACAACCGATTTTAGGTTCATTGTTCAATTCCACCAAAGTTTTATAGAAGAACGTCAGAGTTTAGGATGTCAAGCATTTTAACAAAGTTTCCAGAGGATTCGAAAGAGAAACAGATACGTCATCATAGAACCTCTAAAATACTTGAGAGAGGGGATGAGCTGCTTTTCCTCGTATTCACTCTTTGTTTGACACCAACCCCACCTGATGTGTATTGTTTCAAAATACAGTCCCAGCTGTGTTTCGCTGACTCCTCGTGTTCATGTTACAGTAGAACATGGTAGGACAGAAAAGGTTGGGTGTTTTTTTTCTTGTATTACTTCAAAAAAACCAGTTTGGAGTTTGTTTCAGATAATAAATAACACAGCCATTTAAAAAAAAAAAGATAACAAAATAACGTAGAAGGTGTATGAATGCCTCCACTGGTATTTCCAACAGTCTTTTATGACAAGCACCACAACTCAGTTGAAAGGTCTTCTTGCCCTCGCCCTAATCTTTAGTTCCCTCCACACATTTCTATTTGGATTCATGTTGGGAATTTTTTCACTTTCAAATCACAGGTTACTTGATTAAAACTTTGATCAACTTAGTTTTGTATAAATTTGAGAAAGGCTTTAGTTACTTTTGTCTTACAGGAATTGCTAAGTGTACTGATAATTGTGCCTCCAGACATTTTTAATGGAAAGCAATTATTCCTTAACTTTGGATTTTCTTATTTGCAATAATAAATGTACTCAACGAGATCATGGATACAAGTGGCCGAAATTAGTTTTCTCCGTAATGGGTCTGGGCTCTCCCTTAGAGATAGAGTGAGAAGCTCGGCCAATCAGAGAGGACTCAGAGTAGAGCCACTGCTCCTCCACGTCGAGAGGAGCCAGTTGAGGTGGCTCGGGCATCTGGTTAGGATGCCTCCTAGACGCCTCCCTGGTGAGGTATGTCCCACCTGGAGGAGACCTAGAGGAAGACCCAGGACACGCTGGAGGAACTATGTTTCTCGGCTGTCCTGGGAACGCCTTGGGTTCCCCTGGAGGAGCTGGCCTAAGTGGCTGGGGAGAGGGACGTCTGGGCCTCCCTACTGAAGCTCCTACCCCCGCGACATGACCCGGGAGAAGCAGAAGAAAATGGATGGATGAATGTTTTTATGTCTAAATAAAACATTTCAAACATTTTCTTGTATTGTTCCAAATGTTTCAGGTCTCATTGGTGCTATCAGCCCTTCAAGCGGGAAACAAAGGCACCCAGGCCTGCATCACAGCAGCCAGCGCTGTGTCGGGAATTATCGCTGACCTGGACACCACAATCATGTTCGCCTCAGCCGGAACGCTGAACCCTGAGAACGAAGAGTCCTTCGCTGACCACAGGTACTTTTCACCTCCGCACCATTAAAAAAGGCCAGCGAGAAATTTAATTAAAAAAAAACAGAAGAAAAACTACAGCGAAGTGGCTGAGATGTTAAAACTGTTGAGGGAGAGAAAGCAGCTTTGTTTTCTATTGTTGGTGCTTCATTATGACTGTGGAGCAGATTGTCACACAGTGTGTCCCGTCCCTCAGGGAAAGCATCCTGAAGACGGCCAAGACGCTTGTGGAGGACACCAAGCTGCTGGTGGCGGGTGCTGCGTCCACCCAGGAGAAGCTGGCTCAGGCTGCACACTCCTCAGCCAAGACCATCACTCAGCTTACCGAGGTTGTCAAAATGGGAGCGACCAGCATGGGATCTGATGACCCTGAGACACAGGTGAAGAAAATCCATAGTACATGTACACTAATGAATATATCTCCTTTTCTTGTCAAAAGAACATATTTAGTTTGCCGTTAGGATTTTATTCAACGCAATTCTTGCTTTTCTCAACATCCTGTGTTAGATCCTCTTTGACTCCCATTTCATCCTCCGTTGTGCCTCTCTTTTCCCCTGAGTGCATACCACTATCTCTGCTTTCCACTAAGTCTGAAGTATCATGACTAGCTTGGAGCGATAAGTGCTAAATCCTCTCCCCAAAGCACAGCTGATAAGCCTACACTCTGTCCATTGTGCTTTATTGATTCCACCTTTATCTCCTCAGGTGGTTCTTATAAATGCAGTGCGGGATGTGGCCAAGGCTTTGGCCGAGCTCATTGGTGCCACCAAATGTGCTGCTGGCAAAGCACCTGATGACCCGTCCATGTATCAGCTGAAGAGCGCGGCCAAGGTAAAGGAACAGAGGACTGCCACGTCTCCTTAACAGGTGGATTTATTTCACAGTAAGCCCCATCGCTGATAGGAGAAGACTTCAAAAATACATTCTGAGAAAGCCCACTTTGTATTATTACCACTAGATTGATGTATCTGGAAGCAATAGACAGAGCGTTTTATTTTATTTTTTTTACAAGGAAGATGTGACAGGTCTTATCACAGTCTTTGCTTTCTCTCTCATATCTGTGGGACTTGTGTCATCAGTTAGATATAGTGTGTGGTATGTGTCACAAGGTTTGTGTGCCTTACTGAAATGTATAATAGATGTGACTTGGAGGTATACGGTGTATATAGTATAACAGTTTTTATGTAGTTCAGAGAAAAAATAATTTTTTTCCCTTCCCCATCTAATGCTCTCCTGGGCAACGGTCCGTTGTTGCTCATAAAAAACAAAACCCACCACTGACACCAGCAAAACAGGTAGTAGGCAATAAGTGAAGAAAGAAGAAAAGTTTCCATGGTATAGTAACCCTGAATATATCCACATTGTCACAGCATTTACGCCACATGGTTGCTACTACTGCAAAAAGTAATTTCTTATATTTATACAATATTACAAATTCTTTTTGTAGTTTTTTTGTGTTATTTTAATGCATTGGCTTAAGCAAAAATACAAAAAAAGATCGATAAAATAGAATAAGCATTCAACTTACCAGTAGCTTTCAAGTGCTTTTTGCACAGAATATCCCACCGTTTGTCATTGTTCTCTTTCTTGTGTTTCACAAGCATACGGGTAAAAAAGCCAGACCATCTGCTGAGGTAGCCAGCCTGTATTTTGGCAGACATGCTGGGATCTGGACAATGGTAGCTTCAAAGCTGAGTTCCCTTAACAAGAATCATGGGTGGTGGGCCACCTTAATTTTACACCATGGCGGTAGCAGTACTTGCAACTTCTCTCAAAACTCTTGCCTCTCATTTCTGGCTTGTCCTTCAGAAGAAATGTAAACCTTAAGACCGTTCTGAGAGAAACTTTGGGTGGTTTTGATACAAACCTTTTAAAACCCGGTGATTGGTTATTGCTAAATTACTATACAGTCTGACAAAAGTGTGCACTCAAGACCAGATCAATGAACAATGCTATTAAACAAATGTATATGCTTAATATAAACCCATAATGTTTGCATAATACATTTTTTTTCTAGCCTATTGGACCATTTGTTTCTTTATTTTATGTTTTGCATAAAGGACATATTTTGCCCCAGAGGAGTATTTTGCTTTAAATTACTTTAAGGCTGCTAATACACTGTTTTTCCTCCCTCTAATAGTCTCCAAGAGTGATTTACATGAAGGTACATCATCATTCTGTAAGCTGCCACATAACAAATTAAAAGCAGATACTGTGAATATAATGATTGCATTCTGGGGGCTGAAATAGATGTACCTCACCTTCCAAATTACCAAATTACACAAGTATATCTATCAGGGCTCTGTTTATATTTGCTGTTTTCCAGACAGCTCCATTACAGCAATTTGTTTCCTCCGACATCAGAACAATTGTGACAGAATCTGTTCATTTTTAGTGGAACAAATGTCTAAGGAGCTTCTTTTATAGGAAAGTAAAGCCTAAAGGGGGGAAATAATGGCAAAATGAGAGTCAAAACTCAACATCATACATGGTTAGGAAGCAGAAATAGTTGACCAATTCAAATATTTGGTAAATGTGTTTGATTACCATCTAAAATTTTACAAAAACACAGAAACAAGTGACAGAAACAGCCAAAAGAGGATTCATTTGAGTTTGAGATCCTTTTGTGTCAATGACAGAAACTTAACAGCCTTTTATTTTTATTTTATGAAAGTATTTTGCTGTTTTTACCTTCTTGCTGGCTTTATATTTTCTTCTGTTAGGAACATGAATAGTCACAACCTCATAATTAATGCACAAATATTGCGGGTGCCAGACAGAAGGCCACCTCTCCCTCGGGACATGTCCATCTGTTTGGCAAAGACAGGTCAGAAAGAAGGCTAAGTGCATCATCAGCCATGAAGGGAAGATGTTTCAATCTTTTACTTCATTCTGATGCATTCACGGCAGCATCGTATAATACCCCTGATGACAAAAAGAAAAAGTAAATTGGTATTTTAAATCTTGTATCCCACCTGTGACTAAACTTTTGAATAACTCTGAAGCAGCTTCTCTTTTATTGTTATATTTTATTTTCAAATGAGCCTTTTGTACATCTCATTGCCGCAGCCTTGGTTCTAGCTGACACTTGTGCTTGTGATTAATGTGTTTATATAGTGTTTTTTGTCTGTCTATCACTCCTTAGACTGTACATGGACTTTGACCTTCAAGGGATTAATATATATTTTTCTTATTTCTTGAACTAAAAAAGTCAGATAATTAAAAAAAATGCCATCCAGGGTTTTTAGGTTGTGTTCTCACACTGATATCTGAGTTTAAATGTGCAGTTACTGACATTTTTTCAATTGAAAACACTTCTACATCAACATTTAGTGTGGTTTCCTTTAGTCATGGTGCTCTATAGATGAACCAACCACCAAAGCACTGTTTAGCTATGTCTGTGCCTTTTTGGATTTATCTTCAGTTCTATTTAGATTTACAAGATTAATATTTACATATTAACCATTCAAATGAACATGTTATACCTATATTTATATTCCCGTCAGCTGAAGAGTTGGTAAATCTGAACTAAGCACAAAATATTCTTTCAGAGTGTAATATGTTGGAAAGAACAGTCCAAAAAGATGTTGTTGTTCAACAATGTTGCTTGGTAAGAGTGTAATTTTTTTTATATGGTCTGCCATGTACACTGATTTAGGAACAACAAACAGCAACCTACAATAACAGTAGACAGGAAGCTGTGGCTATGGGCCCAGGACAGCGCCAATGGATGTTACATAACTGGCACTGCTGATAGCGTTACATGCTTACTCATAAAGTTAATAACACAGTTAAACAAAATTATAAAAATTAAACAAATAAACAAGCCTTTAATACAAGGTGACAGCATATGCAACGTGGTATGAAGCTTTCCACAGTGTTGCTGTTAACTGCTTTCCTTCTTGATTAGCTCTTCTACAACCTGGTTTCTAATTTTTCTTTCTTTAGGAAAAACAATGAATGCTTGCGTTCTTAATAGACCTCAGTGTGCATTCATGCACACAATGCTTTGTCAGTTTGACTTTTTATATTAAGTTCTCATATTTTATATGAGTTCCACCGACAGTCTCACAAACAGCAGTGAAACTCTTCTCTGCAAAGGGTCTATTTTAGGAAAGTGAAGTCAAAAACGTACTATGGCAACATTTAAAAATAAAAGTAAACACCTTTTACCGCTGATTAGAGTCGTTAGCACACTGAGCATAGCTGACTGTAACATTAATCTCTGTATTTTCTAGAATTTAAACATTTTTACCTTGTGTGAAAGACAAGCTGTCAACATTTTCAGATTGCACATAATTTCATGGCAGAAGGCTAAAGAAAAAAAATCCACTTTTTGTAATCCAGTTAGCCTTTCTGTGACCTCTTTCGGCTGCTTTAAAGGAGCTTCAGCAACCTGCATGTTCACACAAAATATGTGACAAACAAATGTTTGGTATTTTCTTTTGTTACACACTGAAATATCTCCAAAGAAGCCCATGCTGAGTAAAATGCTGTTAAAAGCAGGTCCACTTTTCACTCACGGCACGCTTCCATAACAAAACTGAAGTTTAACATTTGCGTTTAAAAATTTGTGATATTAATATCTAAATAATATAAGTGTGCAACAATTTTTGGTGATAACTAGTAGAATCAGTCAGAATACAGTGAAGGATGAAATAATCCAAGAATGACTTCACTATGAGGTCTGATTGGACACGTCTCTATTTTTAAACATTGCCAAAAACCAATACCTACATTTCAAACAGTGGTTATCTAAGGTTCGGGTTTCGTTCAGCTAACTTACATAATTTCCAGCAGAGTGTGCTTTATTGTAGATATTAAAGCATGCCGAAGAGGTCCCAGTTGTCCACAAAACTTCCTTTAACTGTTAAATAGCACAGCCTGCAGAGCTCTTGCATAAGGATCCAATCAATCAAGGGCAATTGTTTTGTAGCAACACAGCTTCAGGTGCCTCTAAACAGACCCAAACAAAGATCTGCTTGGGAGAGTTTGTTGAACTTTCTTCTGTCAATGTATGTTTTTCCAATTTAAGTAAGCACCAAACAATCCTGCACGCATTGCTGTTGCAACAGGGTTACTTGGGTTTTCTCATCTAAATGGAATTAGGGCCACCCATGGATGTGCTCATGTTGACAGATTGGTCCAGTTCCTCCAACATATGGTGACCTCTGAACAGGATACCGTCAAAATCCCGGCAATCGTGCTTTTCAAATTCCAAAGCCAGAGTTTACTCCAGTTTACTGGACACGGCACTGATAGGATAGTGTGGCACAACGAGCCAGTTCATTTGTTTCTTTATATCTTAACAGCAATAGATTATTATTCACGCTGTGATAATCAGAGAAGTGTAGAAATGTTGTACAATAATATTTGTAGTGTAAGAGGAGGAAGTGAGTCCCTTCCTGTTTGAAGTTCAAGCCTCATTTTTGCGCTCCTCACTCACAGGTCATGGTGACCAACGTGACCTCTCTCCTAAAAACAGTGAAGGCAGTGGAGGACGAAGCCACTCGTGGGACAAGGGCTCTGGAGGCCACCATCGAGTTCATAAAGCAGGAGCTGACAGTAAGTGCAGCTGACAGGCTAAGCCTCTTCTCCATGGGCTGTTGAGAGTTAAACATTGAGAAGCAGCCTCTCTGCATAGCTGGGTCAGGGATATCTGTGTCTATTATTCTGGACAACACAGGGAAGCTTTTTGTTCTTTTTTTTTTTCTCCCCCCCCTTTTATTATCTGTCCGGCTCTGTTCCTTCTCCGCTCTCAGCCCCTGCAGGTTTTCCCACAGCTCTTATCAGGGTCTGGGTAATGGACACAGCCAGAGTGAGAAATGAAGAAGTTTCAAGAGCTTGTTTTTTATGTAATTTGCGGCTAATCCTTATCAGAGGACCTTTAGCCTCAATGGAGTCTTACGGAGACGCACGGTTCAATGCAAACTCGACAAAGTTCATGTTATTATGCTACCACCGTTTCCTCTCCAATAAACTTGTATAGACTGTGGTCGTTTTCTGTCTGAGCACATATCCCACCGCACGTTTGTGATTCTTGCTCACATCAGGTGTTCCAGTCCAAGGACATCCCGGACAAATCCACTTCACCCGAGGAGTTCATCCGCAACACAAAGGGCATCACTGTAGCCACAGCCAAAGCCGTGGCTGCGGGCAACTCCGCGCAGCAGGAGGACGTGATCGCTACTGCCAACCTGAGCCGCAAAGCCATCTCCGATATGCTGACTACCTGCAAGGTGTCAATCCACTCCACCCTGCCAAAGCAGGCCTCACGCGGACAAACACCATCCTGCCAGGGAACATCTGAGCCTGCTGAGAGTTGATATTATCGAGTCAAGTTTATTTCCTGTATACTACAGCGGGATGTGACACAGTGTTCAAAGTCAGAGTAGAAATCATCTGTCAGGATATCCTCCATCACCGGCCGTGCAGTTTTAGGAACACAAATATGGATCTACTATGATTGGGCAGTTCAGGCAGTGTTTTCCCACATTTAAGAATCGGTGGCTGAGTTTTAATTAGAGGTGGACCAATCGTAACTTTGAGTCTGATTTCAAGAGCTCCACTTTTTGTGAAGCTTTGACCTGAATATACAGATTTTAGGTGATTTCAAGCTACAAAAGGGTGTAGGCAACATCACAATGGAGTTATTTTCAAATTATTTAGCATATTTTAAAAGCTTTTTTAGTCCTAACACAGAATTCTCCGTAGATGAACCCTAGCAAATGTGTTTCCTCACCTTAACTCTACGGGGCAGATGCTGAAAGCTCTTAGTCGGTAATAATATTTGCAAATATCTGAGATGGTGAACAAGCATTAAGTCAGCATCACGCAATTCAAATCAAATATCATCTTTTTTTAATTAAGTAAAAATCTAAAGGATTGATCGTGGACATGTTTTTTTTACTCTGAAATAAGTATAGTTTTTATATTTGTATTTGTGTACACTGGATTTAATAATTACAAACTTCAGGCTCACTTAAGCTATGTTTTTATCTTTTTTAACTTCATCATGTATAACAGTTAGTTAAATATTTTAATGCTATACTAGTTTGTGTGTTTTTTATCATAAAAGTTATATTTACCTAGTGCAAAGCAAACATCAACACCAGGGAATAAAAACAAAATGAAAAACTTGCCTAGTGTATTCAAAATGCTTTATGAATCAGAGAAAATGGCTCAAGGATGTTGAAAACACATATTTAAATTTTTTGTTAAAAAAGATATGAAAAGTCTTAATGAAAGATATCATGGATAAGCCCCATCACCACCACAAAACCTGGATAATTACATGGTACAGAACACAGCCGAAGTTATTCCAATGTAAACGTCAAAGAATAAACTTCAAATAAAAAATTAAAAGGGTTAATATAATAAAAAAGCAAAAAATAAATTCTCCATCACTGCTTCACAGTTGTGTTTATAGCTAAAAAGAGGAAAATACAATAGCGTCCATCTTCTGGTTCTGACTTCATTAGTCCAGAGCAGAAACTAATAACAGGAGCAAAACAATTCTAAGAAATGGAGGAGATAGAATGTCTTTGTAAATCATGAACTGCGGGAAGTGTCTTTCAAAGAAGACTATTTTCTAACAAAATTCCAACAGCTTCTTACACCTCTTTGCTTTCTCTGGCTCGTGTTGGACATTTTAGTTATTGAGTATTATTTAAGTACTTTAATATTGTCATTAAATGACATTGTTTGCATTGTTTTCCTTACCTTACAGCAAGCTGCACACCATCCTGAAGTGGGCGAGGACTTGAGAGGAAAAGCCTTACAGTATGGCACTGAGTGCACCACCGAATACATCAACCTTCTAGAGCAAGTGCTGCAGGTCTGAGGGTTAAATATGTCACAAATACCTATATGTGTGTGTGCACTTAGAAACAAGTTTTATTTAAAAGAAAACGTGTCGGTTTCTATTGAAACCTTTATGGATTACAAAGTTATTCAGGCCTGATTTTCAGGAATCAGACTTATAACAGTGGTGTTATCAGCAAACTTGACTGTGGTGTTTCTGGATTGAATGTGGGAGCAGTCATGAGTGAATGTTGAGTAGAGAATGGGGCTGAGGACACACCCCTGGAGTGTCTCTCAGGATGAGGGTTGTTGCTGTTCTCACCCATCCGGTCGGTCTTTGGTCTGTTTATGTGGAAATCCAAAATCCACCTGCTCGGTGAACCACCCAGGTCTAGGTCGCTCAATTTATTAACCAGTTCATAGGGAATAACAATGTTAAAGACGGAGCTTAAGTCCACAAACAGTATCCCAATGAAGGCTGTGTCCTTCTCCAGGTAGGTCAGGGCTGTGTGGAGAGGTGATCTTACAGCATCCTCTTGTTGACCTCTTTGCTCTGTATGTAAATTGATGTTGGTCATGGTCAGCAGGAAGAGCAGCTTTAAATGATCTGAGCAGGTTCTGATCTGAGCATGAATCATTTACATAATTTTCTCTCAGGTGCTGATGTCCATTTGCAAACGCTTTAGCTACTCTGGGTGTTGCTTGTACAATCATGCATATTGCATTTCTCTTCTCACATCGTTGTGTAAATGGGCTGCTGTATTTCCTCTGTTCAACTTGAATATTCTCACGTTTATCTGAATATGACATATCCAGTAATTGCGCAATACTCATTATGTTTTTATTTTAGCCTTTCTGATTAGTTCATTCCCTGTTGCTTTAGAACTAACATTGGATTAGCTTGTTTTTCATTACTGATATAGTGTGTAACTCTACGGGTGTTTTTACCACCGTTATGCCAGAATTTACCCTTTGTGGAACAGTAAAGGTATTTCTCATCCTACGAGTCTTGCAAAAACATTTTGGTGATGATTGGGATGAGAGCAACAAGGCATTCAGTTAGCTTTGCTTTTTTTTCTGCACTGGAGTTATTGTAGCACACGACGCATGAAGAAAATTCATTATTTCTCCACAGTCTGTCTTTGTTTAGCCACATTTATCAATGCAAACTTTTCTGAAAGGTTTGAAATGTACGAAAACCGATCTTCTTTCCACTATTGTTTACTTCCTGTGGAACTCATTTTGACGTTCATGTTGCGTCAGAGCATGCCAGCTAATTCATTTTGACACTCATGTCATGTCCATGTTTATTATGAGGTCGATTAAGAGAACTGTATTTAATCATATCTAGCATAGATCAGATGTTCATTTATTTATTTTTTCCTTTTATTTTTTTATTTTAATCCATGTCATGACTTGGGAGCATAACGTGAGTTGACCTCTTGTTAATGTGCTTTTACAAGTTGCGCTCTCCTGCTTTCAGGTGGTACAGAGACCCACGCCGGAGCAGAAGCAGCAGCTGGCCATGCATTCGAAGCATGTGGCAGCCTGTGTGACGGAGCTCGTCCAGACAGCTGAGGCCATGAAAGGTGACACACACATGCGTACACACCCACTCGCTTTGCTGATCAAACACTTTTAGTTACGCTGCATAGCTCAGTGCTTTTTAGTCACTAATGCACCCCGTCCTGCCCGTTGTAACATTTTAATGGAGGATTCAGCATTCAGGGGTTTAAGGAACATATGAGAACGTGTTGTGTTTTATTAAGGAGAATAAGCTACCATGCAGTGCAGGATACTCAGGTAAATTTGCTATTTGGAAGAAATGAGTAGACACAATGAAGAAGCAAGAGAATACATGCAGACTGGACAAAGAGTACTTGGAAAGCAGAAGAGTTTACTGATAACCTGAATATGAGCATGCATGATGTATGTGTCCGCCACATTTATAGGCACCCTAGTCAAGATGTTTTGGTAAATTTATCTTTTATTGCAGTAGCATAACCCCACATTAAAAAAAGACAATTAACATGTTTATGTTTTATTAGTAGGGGGGAAATCCACATTAAGAAATAATTGGTTTAATGTATAAAAAAAAGAACAAGTTTGAAACAAGTTACCAGAACCCCTGCTGTGAAAACTTAATACAACCCCAGTTATCTAAGCAGCAATTCTGCTACTCAAGGTTAGATCATACTGAGAGAAAATTTCTGCTCCTGCTACATGGAATAAAATGGATTTGAAACTTTCATTTCTTCTAACTTCAGGTGAATTGAAGTTAATTTTAAAGAACAGAGGTGTTTGCTCACTTGACACTTGTAACTTAAAGTTAAAAAGAGATTTTATTTATGTATTTTTTTGAAATGTGAAACTGTTGTTTATGTGTCTGTGTATTTGGTCTTGTTTGCTAGTTATGTTGTATGGTTTTTACTGCTGTCTTGGCCAGGTCACTCTTGCACGAGGGGTTTGAATCTCAATGAGTTTTTTCGTAGTAAATAAATTATACTACTACTAAAGGTTTTATTTTCCAATTTTAATATTTTGAGTTTATGTTATTGCAATGAAAGATTCATTGAATTTCTTGTGTTTTTTTTACACATAGGCTTTTACACGTGAATATTTTTGGTGCTGCATCTGTCAGCTTTTAATTTTAAAATTACTGTAAGACATTATTTTGGTGGCAGTGCAGAGGGAAATTGGACTGAGCCGGATTAGTGTAAAATATTCAGCTTGATGCGAGGCAGGGGTCCTGGTAGGGAGCCAAATGAGTTTGATGAGATGTAAAAACCGCTGACAGGATTGTGCCGATGTTTAAGATTAGTGCAATCCTCCTGCGCTCGCTATGGCGCCGGTGAGTCAAGCCCCCAAACCTGTCAGCATCTCTGATGAAGACGGCTCGCGAAAATCACTTTAGAATATTGAAATCATAGCCATAAGTAATTGGCATGCAAAGTGCTCAAAATGAAGCCTTGCAGGATGGTTGAAGTAGTGTCCGTGCACGCAGCAGTACTGCTTCTGACAGGGCTAATAGATTGTGTTTGGGTGAGAATTAGATTTCAGAGAACAGCCTGACACACAGTGGGGCTATCCACTTCACCTCTCTAATGTCCCATGTGGTCTCTCTTTTTTTCTCTCCTTCCCCCTCTTTCCTTGCTGCCTCAGATGGAGGTAAGTGGTATATGGTGTGTTTTTATACACCAAGATCAACTTTCATCAGGGTCGGGGGGGGGGTGGGGGGGGGGGGTGAAGAGTAGACAGCTTGGCGGTTTGGGTGCGGAACAGATTTCCCCAGTGATCGACATAATCTATAAACATCATCCCCATCTGCTTAACCAAGCTGTCCTTGAGCAGCTCAGCTTTATGGACGTTTAAAAACCTATAAAAACGCACACTGATCCATCAGATGTGTTGTTGGTCTATCTTACCTTTATCTCGGTTGGCTTTAAGGCATTATTGTGATACCGAATGCATTTTAGCATCATTTAAGAATGATGAATGGATGGCATAACAGCACTGTTAAATGAAATGTAAATGCAGGGCTGTTGCTTCTGTTTACCTTCAGTGCAAAAAAAAAAAAACAGGCGGGAGGTGGAGGGGGTGGGGGGGGGATAATGCATCAGTAATCCAATGGCTATCGATCTCCTGCAGGATCAGACTGCGTGGACCCCGAGGACCCCACCGTCATCGCTGAGACCGAGCTCCTCGGAGCAGCAGCCTCCATTGAAGCCGCTGCCAAGAAACTGGAGCAGCTCAAGCCCAGGGCCAAGCCCAAGGTAACAAGTGCCCCCACTCAACCTTTTTTACACCCACTCAAACCCAAACACACAGCTTTCTGCGATAAATCAGCCGGAGAGATGATGTGGGATGTAGGTAGAGAAAGGTGACGCCGACTTTGAAGTGGAGTCATCTTTTTCAGTAACTGATCCGCTGACATGGAATCATGAAAGGAGAGGATGAGACTGTGTTACACGCACGCAGCATGTTGACTCAGAGAGCTCTTCCAGGGAGCTAACTTACAAAACTTTCTTCAAAGGTTCTCTTGAACATTATTTTGAACCGCATTGCCAGGAGATGTAATTACACAGCTGGGTTGTCAAGCTTATGTTGGATTGGGCTCAAATGTGCGCTGAACTGCTGTGACCCTTTTTGAAAGAGAAATTTTCTGTCCTATTGAACCCATTTCCTTTGTTTTGTAGCGGTGTTTTTCTTCTCCGAACTACCACCACTTCACCTCTCCGCTCACTCCACTGAAGATGTAGCTTAATGCAAAAATGCAAAAATAAGTGAGAATTACTACTACCAAAACTAAATAAAAAAAAATTTTTATTTATTTATTTTCGTCGAGTAAGGCAGCCTTGTCTTTGTGGCATGCTCTGCATGGTTGTGCAGTTTGTTTATCTGTCTCTGGGTATTCTCAGTCTTGTGACTCCAAAGCTTTCCTCCCCTTTTTTTTCATAGTTCTTCCTCTAAATGTGATTATCCGTTCAAGTTATTTCTGTGTGACATTAAAGTATATAACTTTAGGTTGCCATATATTTTCAATAAAGACCATGCAAAGCCCTGCTTTATACTATAAACACTATAATTCCCAGGCAGCAGTTTGAATTTAGGAAGACTTTTGTATCTATGAAAGAAGAGCTGGATCAAGGAAAGGCTTTTCATCTTTTATGCGTCAGTAGCTCCCCCTAGTGAGCATATGGAAGACAAGCTCTAACATTTCAAGGGAAAACGTAATTTATTTTTTAAACAGCTGAATAGATCTAATTTACATATTTATACAGATAAAGATTATGTGCTTCTATAATTTGCGAAGTGCAGGTCAAGACCAAGACAAAAGATTGCCATGAAAGGTTTGCTGGAACAATGGGAACGTGATAAAGATACAGAGGAAACATTATTTTCAGTGCCTTGCAAAAGTACTCACATGATTTGAACTTTCTCATAGTTTTTCATGTTATAACTGCAGATTTTACTGGGATTTTATGTGATAGATCAACAGAAAGCTCTGCTTACCTGGAAGTAAAATGTTACATTATTTCTATTTACTATAATCAGTAAAAATGAGATAAAAAAAAAAACTTTGTAGGACCAGCTTTCATTGCAGTTAGAGCAGCTTTTTTTAAGGTTTATTTTTACCAGGGTTGCGCATGTGGAGGTGGAAACTTTTGCCCATTCCTCTTTGCAAAACAGTTGGAGCTGAGTTGATTGGATGGAGAACATCTGTAAACATCATTATTTGAGTGTTGCCACTGTTCCCGTTTGGAAATAGGCTGGACTTTGACTGGGTCGTTGTAGCAAAAAAATATGCTGCAATCCGAACCATTTCAATGTAGATCTGGCTTTACCCATGAGCCTCCAAACATTTTGTGAAAATATTGTGAAAGTATTCAATATTTTTTATCACTTTTTATAAAGTGAAACTCATTTATAACATAGACATATTACACATAGAGTGAAACATTTCAAGACTTGTTTCTTGTAATTTTGATGAATATAGCCTACAGATAAAGAAAACCCCAAATTTAGTGTCTCAGATCATTAAAATATTATAAAAAGGTAAATTGTGGGAAGTCATATCGTCACAGCCCAGCTGCCGAAATTAACTCAAAACACCTGCAAAGGTTTCCTCACCCCCTAAATGGTCTCCTGGTCTGGGGCGGTAGGCTATACAATCACAGGGAGACTGCTCACCTGACAGACGTTCAGAAGATTTTAGAGCACTTCCTGATTTCTTCTGCTGACAATCTTTATGGAAATGCTGATTTTATTTTCCAGCAGGACTTACTGCCTAAGGTACCAAAAGCTGATTCAGTGAGCATGGTGTTACTGTGCTGACCTGAACTCCATAGAGCAGGGCTTCTCAAACTTTTCATGGCCAGGAACCCCTCAGCAGCGGTAACATTTTTCCAAGAACCCCTTTAGATTCCTCATGCTGATAGTATTTTTATACAGCCTTTTGTACTGGTAAATACTTTAGGAATTATGTATGTTTTTAAAATATATATATAAATACACCTAATATTAGATGGAGAATCATTCTCCATCTAATATCATTTTAGATCCTCATTCTCGATAAAGCCAAACTCGATGTAACTGTTGTTGTTGTTGGGGGCTGCTGCAGTAGAGAATCTGTAGGTTATTGTCATGATGTGAGACATCAGATTTAACAATACAGATAAACTGAAAGCTGCAGTCAAAGCAGCCAGGGCTTCCAACTCAGCAGAGCCACTGGCTGATTGCCTTCATGCCATGAAGCATTGAAATAATAATTTTCAGAAGCCTGACATGTTTGTTCAAAAGATCTTATGTAACATCTAAATTTTCAGATACACTGAGTTTTAGGTTCTCCTTATGTGTACTCAGTAATCATCAGAATTAGAACAAATAAAGGCTTAAAATATTTCACTTTACAACTAATTAATCTATATGATAAGAGTTTCACTTTCTGAAATGAGTGACAGAATTTTTTTACTTTTTCATGGTATTCAAATTTTTTAGATGCAGCTGTGTATTTAGTGTGGTTGTCCTGCTGGAAGATGAGTTGAATATTTTGGCATCTTTATTTATTTATCAGTATTTTCTATCACCACTGGCCAGCAACTCTCTCTGTGCTGAACAAAGGCCTTCCAACAAAGGTGATGTTCTGTGTTAGTTTTGCTCCACAAACGGCATTTTGTATACAGGCCAAAATAGATCATTTTAATATCATCTGAACAAAGCAACATCAGTTGCCTCCCCTCTATGGCGTTTTGGCAAACTTTAACCAATAATTCATAGCCTTTGTCTTTTTGTCTTTAAACAATGCATTTTTTTCTACCCCCTTTTTTGTGACCAGATTTTTTAGATTGCATTACTAATCAATGCAACGCCTCCAAAGTTGCCATGGGCCTCTTGGCTGATTCTCCGATTAATGCTCTTGTTGCCTGGCTGGTCAGTTTAGGTGGACAGCCATGTCTTGTTAGGTTTGGAGTTGTTTCAGACTCAGACAGTTATCTGTGAGATGTTGAAGGCGTGGGATACTTTTTTGTTGCCTACCCCTGCTTTAAACTTTACAATTTTATCTCTTACCTGTCTGGTGTGGTTCTTGGTCTTCCTAATAATGTGTGTTCACTCTTGTTTACTCTGTACAGTCCAAACCACACACACGTCATCTCTTTCGCTAGCTGGATGACTTCACAAGGTCATTGGTTTCATTGGATTTGTTGGATCTTATTTAATTTTTAAGACACTTATAAAAGAGGAATCATTTTCATTCTACTTCATTTATGCCCTATGTTGCATCCATTAATCATGTAAAATCCCAATAAATAGCAATTTGAGATTGAACAGGAAGACCTCTGCAAGGCTTGGTACATCTGATTCACAAACTAAAAATTGTAAAGCTCTATTAACTATTATCTTTAGAATTAAGACAACGGTATTGCAAAGGGGGAAAAAACTCATGTGCTGTGTTTCATTATAGCTTAACATCTGTAAAAAATATATGCCGTTTCAAACAGATGTTTAGGCTTTATTTATGTTTCCAACAACTGCCTGAAAATTTCTTCTTCCGTTTTACTCCCTCTGCTCTTTTCTCCTTCACACCTTCCTCCCTTTAAGGGCAGACGGCTCTCCTGTTTCCAGCATGCTTCCTCCCCCACCCCCCCACCCCCACCCCTCCTTCCCAACTCCCTAAGCCATTGTAGACCTGGAAGCCTTCTCTGCAGGGCTCTGTCTGATATGTTTGATATATTAGGTTGTTATTCAGTCCAACTATATATCAAACATATTCCTACAGTGTCCCGCCCTGTCTCCAGCCACGTGTGCCTTATGTGTTTATGGAGGTCTGTGGTCAATCACATCCTGTTGACTGCTGATGCAGAGAGGGCCATTTGTTAAATGTTCCCGGACTGAGCCTCGGTGATTTCTCATACTGCTCTCCAGTTCATTTGGTGGAAATGGACCGTTAATGTTCACGTGCTGCCTAAATGTCGCTTAGAATGCATTGTATCAAGTTTTGATTTATGTCAAAGACAAAAACTGAACATCACTGTACTTTAAAGGAACCGCTATCACTGTCATGTTATCTGTGGCTTCTTGAATTTTAGAAAGACAGATGTTTGGTTTCATATTTCATTTTTTTTTTTCATTACGATTGAATGTGTGCCACTCTCACGCCTAAATTTCCCCTTTGTGTGACAGTACAGGAATTTCTCATCTTAATTAATTGCAGGTTGGGATCTATAACGTTTTGGGTTTTTTTTCTCTCTCTAGCAGGCGGATGAGACGCTGGATTTTGAGGACCAGATCTTAGAAGCAGCGAAGTCCATCGCTGCAGCAACCAGTGCTCTTGTAAAATCTGCATCAGCAGCTCAGAGAGAACTGGTGGCACAAGGCAAGGTCAGAGAATAATTCCTCAAATACTTGTGCATGACTACTGGGTTAAAAACAAACCTTGCTGAGATATTTTTGAGATATTTAATTCATTTCTGGGTCTTGATACGGTCTGGTCCAGCTTCTGGGTTGAGTCAACACAGCAGGATTATGTTAAGGACCCTATTTGAGCCAGCATACAGGGTCAGGTTTCCACTAAAAATAAAAATAAAATTACAGGTAAAAGTTAATATTGTCCAGCAGTCAATCTTTCCAACCCATCAATGGAATGAATCATAACAAGATTATAAATCACATAATAAAATATTTGGGTTAAACTGTAAGTGTTTTGCTTTTAGGCTTATACTGCTTTAAAATTATGAGATAAAAAGTCAATAAAGACAACATAATGAGGCCTAATAAGACATTTATTGTCTGTAATAACTTTATGAGCAATTTTTTGGATAGGGGGTGAATGTTGAATTTAGCTAGCACTAGCTTGTGGTAATTGATTAGCAGGTAAAAAGTTAATGTTACATTAAGTGAAAAAAATTGTTTTCTGGTATGATTTAAAAGTAATTAACTCAGCCCATTGATGTTAGCATTATTATAACGCATCATTTCACCATCTGACCATTTCATATCTCATCTTCCGGTGAATAAAGCCAGAAAATGTTGACAAATAGTTCAGAAATGATGATTTGGCGATCTGGTTTTTGATCCAACAGGATAAACCTTGCATTTGTGTTAAAGAAATAACCCAACAGTTTTGTTTTTTTTTCATGCGTAAGATGCTTCTTTTGTTTTTTTTCCTCAGGTGGGATCCATTCTAGCTAATGCGGTAGACGATGGCCAGTGGTCACAGGGTCTCATATCAGCTGTAAGTTTATTTGAGAGGTTACTATATAAATTTGGTTTTACTAAGTGTGGAACTCAGCCAAGTATGAGTGTGACTTTGTTCATGGTTGTAGGCTCGTATGGTAGCAGCCGCCACCAGTAACCTGTGTGAGGCAGCTAATGCCTCAGTGCAGGGCCACGCCAGCGAGGAGAAGCTAATCTGTTCCGCCAAGCAAGTCGCAGCCTCCACGGCTCAGCTGCTGGTAGCTTGCAAGGTGAAGGCAGACCACAATTCTGAAGCCATGAAAAGATTGCAGGTAACATTGAAACGCGACTTGGGTTCAACTGTGGAGAGATGCATAAATCATACGTGTGATGACTTTATTAACGTCCCGTCTCCAGGCTGCTGGCAATGCGGTAAAGCGGGCTTCAGACAACCTGGTCAAAGCAGCTCAAAAGGCAGCATTTGACAAGACAGAGGATGACAGCGTTGTGGTGAAGACCAAATTCGTCGGAGGCATTGCTCAGGTTGGGGGAAAAAAAAAAATCTATGAATGGATCTTGTGAAGTCTTGGATATAAATCCTCCCGACTGCGTGGTTTGCCCTTTTCCGCTAAATGTTACTGAGCGTTTGCGTTTCTTGCCCATGTATCAAAATGCCACAGTTGTTTTTCTGAAATTGTGATGAGCTCCCACAGATAAAAAACCCATCAGATCTTTTTCAGAGCTGTTTACCAAGCTTGGTAGACACCAACAACTGCAAAATATCACACCTCAGAAGACTTTGAACTGCATTTCTGTTAGAGCAGAGAATATTCATCTCTGCAAGAGCAAACAAAGATCAACAATATCCAATGAGTGTTTTTATGTCATACTTTCTTTTTGATCCTGATTGGGTTCCTATATCACTAAGATACTCACCATGACTGAACTTAAACTCGTCACTTTCCATCTTGCCAGTATCGTTAACAAACTGGGGGATTTTTGGGTTCCCGCTCTTGCTGTTACCAGCTTACACTGTGGATGACCTTTAAAAGATTGGAAAAGAACTAAACAAATGTTATTTCTCTCTTTCTTTTTACTGCTGTCAGTATATTATTGATTTAAACTACTTGTGAACAGCATATCATTTTTTTTTGTGACTTGTCTTTCAAGTGCCATATTGATTTTCCAATACAAAGTGCTGCCATTAGCAATTTAAATTTTATTTAGTTTGGTTTATTTATTTATTTTCTTTTATTTATACCATTTTATAGGATGAACATGTCCAAAACATATCCAATGAAATCAAATCCAGATTGGTGTAGGTTCAATTGAGGTAAATTAAATTCATCCCAATACAAGCCAATCGTAAAATATGATTGAGACCTAATTAAATCCCCTCTCTTTCTATCTTTCTATCCCAATTTCAAAGCAATCAAAGTAGACTGATCATTTATGGCAATGTGGTAAAAGATGTCTGTCTAAGATTTTTTCCCAATTGCATGAAGTCGTTATCTTTGCAGACATTCGTCATCCTTTGCAAGAATTCTGGTTCTGCTGGGATCTGCCAGCAGCCATCTACCATTTGCCAGGTGGTTGAGAGGATGTAGACAGAGGAAGTAGACGGAAATAATGCAGGAGCACTGGTCCAGCAACATTTGCTATGGAAACAAAGAGAAACATACAGGACACATATTTAATGACAGCAAAAGCTCCATCAGTGACCCCATTCAGGAAAGAGACACAGAAGTGTTGGGCTAGCAGCACTTTCTTTGGGAATTTGTTTTACCATTGTTAATGGCAGGCTTTGAGTTTGAAGCAGACCACATAAAATCAATTTAAAATGTATATTTCATCATGCGCACACTAGACCTTCAAGCTCAGGATAAAAGCTTGTAACTTTAGATGAAAAAACAAGTAAGTTTGTCTTGACTAGTTTTATGTGCTTCTTTATATCAGTTTGGGTTTAAAAGACTTAATTATGTTCTAAGTTAAAAGGGTAACTCACCCCAAAATAATTTTTTTGCAGATAAACTGTATAAACCGGGCCTAAGGGTGATACGTTAATGTTACTGTGCATTTTTTTCTTACATTTTAATGTGGACTTGTTTAATTCTCCAATATTTGTCTTAAAACTGTCACTGTGTTGCCCTCTCAGGGTTGAAGGGTGGCTATTGCAGTTGAATTTTCCTATTGGTTCTAACAATACATGCTTTGGTCATCATAGCCCTGCGTTTAGGGGGTGAAAATCCTCCACCTCAAAAGACAGTTCGGTGGCAAAAACACCAGATCTTGCCCTCTCATCCATGTTTTTTGAAACCGCCCATTTTTTTTATTTTTTATTTTTTTTTCAATATGTACCTGGGGACGGAGTTATGCAGGGCGAGTTACACTTTAACAACTAAATTGCTATTATACCAAAGTCAGCCAAGTTTGACTTCTATACTCTCATTGTTGTTGAGGTAAAATTGTGACATAGAAATGAATAAAATTTACACGAGGCACCTGGCGAGAACAGGTGCACATGTAAACGGAGGACTTTTAAACACATTTTTTTGGAAAAGTGTGGTTCCCATGAGCTGTCCTTGATCTTCTCAGATTATCGCAGCCCAGGAGGAGATGTTGAGGAAGGAGCGAGAGCTGGAGGAGGCTCGGAAGAAGCTGGCTCAGATCCGACAGCAGCAATACAAATTCCTGCCCAGCGAACTGAGGGAGGACGAGGGCTGACTAAGCCTGCGGGCGAGGAGGCTGATGTGCAGATGACAGCCTCTCCTGAACAGGAGACGATGCGGATGTACCATCGCCCGCTTTGCTCCGACGGCACTAAAGACTTTATTCAGCACTTGAAACAGGCCTGTTTGTCGACAAGAACAAGTGCCTGTGCTTTGTAGTGTACTTGTTTGAGTGTAAGTGTGTGTGATGTGTTTGTCAGTGAATGGCTTCAACATTCAGACTTTAATATAAGGAAAGTTGTTATTGTGAGCAAACAGAGAGAAATTGATAGTTATTTTCAGTGTGGGTATTAGTGCATCACGAGCATTAACGACTGTTACCGGCATGAATCAAAGATCTTACAAAGGCTAAATCTCTGACTAATAACAGAACGTTATTTAACTGTTTAGAGAATATGATGAAATTGATGTTTTGAAAACAAAGGTTTGTAGCTTACGTTTTATATGGAAAATTCCTCTAAGGATGATCAAAAAGCAGTAAAGGCAATGCCTGTTTTAACAGTGGGCTTGCATGCACCATACTCTTAACACATATCAATAAAGCTACTAACCAATACCAATAGAGCATTACAGTTCAAAAAGGCTCCTGTATTAGAGTAAAACATTTAGTCTATGGAGATTGGAGTTAAAACAATATATTTTGTCATGAATTTTATCTAAACTAAGGTGTTCTTGATGCCAAACTCTAATTGGTTTACAGTGAACTGGGTAAAGAGATAACATAAGAAAAATGCATTGATCCATGCTATCAATTAAAGCAAATTTCTATGAAAAAGAAAGTAGTTTTATTTAGATATTCTAATCTAAATGTGACCAAAAATGTCTTGCTGCTTGTACGATATTGCACTCGAAGGATCTGATTTTTTTTTTCACCTAAGATAAAGAGAACTGTGTAAAGTTATAAACAGTATTATTCCATTGTTTGACATGTTTTGTTTTTTTCTCTTGCTTTCATATGGATGGAAATTTCACCCACTTCCTCAAACCAGATTTAGTTCATGTGTCCCTTGTATTCAAACAGGGTTCCTTCACAGTGTTCTGGTGCAGTTTTAAATCTGATTGTAGTATTTTTCAGATCTGGACAAACATGAAAGAGAAAATTCTATTGCATTCACAAAGTCACCATAGTGTCTGCTATTCTTTTTTCATGTACCGCCTCCATTGTTGAGTTGTGCATTTTAGGTGTGGTAGATGTAGACATTTCATGGACAGACGTTACTCAGGTGATGGAACAAGTAATATGGATGAACTTTGAGATTTGTTTTAGAACATAAACTCATTTGGGAAACGGCAGAGAAGTTGCATGTTCCTTACTGTCTCATGTACTGGCAGTTTTAGGCTGAAGTTCCCATGCACTCACTAGGGATGGATGTCATATTCATTTTAGCTTTGTAGTTACTGGTTTGACCCCTTCTTCTTTTATGGTCAATGATACAACAAACAACACATATTTTCCAAAACAAGAAAGAGAGACAGAAGTTAGAATTCATCGTGGGGCAAAATTATACATCCAACAAGGTCCTGGCTAACTTGTGGCAGAATATGTCTTAACTTGTTTTATAAGGCTGAAACACACCAAACCATGCGATTTGTCCGATCCAATGGAAAAATGCGCCATAGCAGTAGATATGGTTGAAGTGAATGACAGACCGGCTTGAGGTTTTCTGTCATTGTACTGCGCTAGCCTGGCCGGCCAGACTGATTTACGTCATAAACACGGTATATGAGTGTGAAAAGCCGCCAGTAGGGCGGGACCAACAAGGTCAACAGAAACAGTCTAGAACCAATCAGATAACTACAGACAAGATGCAAACTCCAAGTAATACGCTCTGTTTTAGTTCCTAGAGCGAGCAGCCAGTTGTTGAGTTTTTAAAAGAAATATCCAGCTCATTCAGGACATAATAAAGGGCATCATCAAAAAGCCGTTCTGTTGCGGCCGCCGTCTTGACTGTTATGGTTACAGAAATTCTCTGAGCCTGTGAGTATAATTTAGGATATTGTGAATTAGAGAAAAACAAAGCTTTGCTCCCAGCCTTTGTTTTGTTGTCATTCCGTCCTGCAAAAACAAAAGGAAACATCTGGTCAAATAAATAATGAGGCCTACATTAATATGGTGTTTATGCTAAAAAATGAGTGCATGTAAAATCCCCCTGGCAGATTAGATTTAAGATTATTCTCATTCAATCAAAAAAAAAATTGTTTTAGGTAGGAATTCTCAAAAGATAATAAAATAATGTAAAGGAGCCTCCGTTTTGAAAGAATGTGATTTTAATTATTTCCACCCTTCTCAGTAATCAGTATGGAAATCTTTATTGCCACTACAGCAATCAAACCCTTATTAAAATATCTGACAAGCTTTTTGCATCTCATAGCCTGTATGTAGAGGATTTGTCTTTGGTGATGAGCTCCAGCTCTCTGAGATTGGAAGGCCTCCTTGCCATCACCCTAATCGTTAGCTCCTTCCACACATTCTGGAAAGATCACTCCAAAACAGTAATAAAATTTATATTCAAAAGTAAAAAGTTGGTCAAATTAAAAGATCACTTTCAACCTAAAACTGTTTGGGGTGTGAATACTTTTTAACATTAACCGTTTACATTAAATATGGTCTGAAGATTGACCAAAACATCTGGAAAGTTGTGTCAGGAAAATGTTGGAGTTGAAATTGAAAGGAAAAGTGTGCAGGAACCCTGATCTAGACACTCGTATCCATTTTACCCCAGACACTGTCCTGTCTTTCTAACGTCCTTTTATATATTTAGACTCTGTCTATGGAAATGAAGTACGGAGGATACTACAATGAGGTGGTGTTGAGTTGTTGCCGTTATTGGGTAGAAAATAAGCTCTTTACAAAGGTATTGGGCCTCCAGCTCTGGAATAAATTGAGCATATCATTTTCACATCTTTTATGTTAAAGACAGCAATTTAAGGCCTCCATCACATTTCATATTTATAAGGAAATAGCTTCTAGTTCCTTTCAAAGAAACTGAGGTTATTTTTGTCTTTATCAAAATAATGAATTACACATGTTTTAAATTTACTACTGTCCATCTCCTCAGTGTGTCCATGCTCGTGTCGTGTCTGCATCGTGTACTAGTGCCTTACTTGAGTCTGCGCTGCAAGCAGCTGAACATCAGGCTGGCTGGGAGCCTGCGCCTTCTCCTCTCTGGGTCAGAAACATTATGCCCGTTTAACAGCGAGATTTTTGCCATACTGGTGGCCTATACCTGCCGGCAGTGTTATAGTGCTGATGTTAAAGGGCATCTGTGGATACCTTTAGGGTTTAGTTACTAACACTACACTGCATTCAGTGAGCATGTGGCTACATGTATCGGAGGTGATGAAATTCTTTAAATTCACTTAGCCCAATCCCACTAAAATGTTGAGCTGAGAAACTTCTTTGTTCTTGTTGCATTGTCTAAACCACTATAAAAAATGTTTTTCTTTGTTAATGTAAGACTTATCCTGAAATATACTGTTCAGCAGACGTGTCTGAGTATTACTGGAATAGAATAAGAGTCGCCATCTCTGTTATAAATAGGTGTTGTGCTTTCTTTGACAGACTGCGTCGGTTGTATCATTTGATGCTGTATGTACAATATTTATCTGGTCACAAAAGTATTTTTTGTATTCACTAAAAGTAAAAATAAAAAAAATGTTTTAAACAACTAGTTTTTTGTTTGTTTTTTGGCAAACAGATTTATGAAGTTGCATGCATTTCTAGATGTTTGCATCCTTAAGTACTCATACTCCACAAATCAGACCACAATATTCTTTCATAATCTTATCCCAGATCAAAAAACTTCACATTACGTCACATTGCAACCACAAACTTTATTTTATTTTATTGGGATTTGATGAGCTAGACCAGGGCTTTGCAACCTGGGGCTTCGGAGCCACGTATGGCTCTCTTCAGGCCCTCCATAGTGGTTCCTAATGACTTTGGCCAGTGATATTATCAAACTGAGCACTACTTTAAATATAGAAATGGAACAGGAAAGTAGTTTCAAAGCTAGATTGACCCATATTACTTTTTTGTCCACCAAAAAATTGGAAATTGTATATTTTTGTCATTAATTGGGCAATCTTGTGAGACCCTATATGAGTTTATGATTTATAGACCCCTTTTCTTAAGAAATACTACTTTGCTTATATCATTAAAATGTTGTGTTTAGTATGTTTACCAAGTAAAATATTTATTCCAGCGTTTTCATTCAAACCAATGTTTGAATCTTTGTGGCCCACAAGTTATTTAGAACTAAAGATTTTGGCAAAAGCGTACTTACTTTAACATCGCTATTGTAGAGAATTATGCAACATTTAATTCATTGCAATAAAACTTTATATGTCCACGAGGGGCAATTCAAGGGCTCAGTGAAGCAGCACAAATGTGAACGCATAAAAAAAAACTATACAAAAGACAAGAATCGTAATATAAGAGGTTAGCAATTAAATTAAAAAGCTGCATCAAAAAGAAATATAATTTGCAATGTATGGAAACGCAAACATACCTTACATACAGCCTGCAAATTTACACATTTATGCAGAAACATATGCATGAATACATACATGAATACATACATGAATATACATTACTTACATGTGCATAAATATGGGGGATGGGAGGGTTAAGAGTTAAAAGGAGTACAGCTTTAGAAACAAAGGTAGCCCTTCTCTGGAATTTTTTATAGTATTGTACTGTGACAATCATGGTTTGGACTATGTAGCAGCCAGAGTCTGTACCCAAGAAAAATTTCCTTTAGGACAATAAAGTTCATCATCATCATCATCATCATCATCATCATCATCATCATCATTCTCTTCTGTGTCCTGCAGCACTGGGCCGGGGAGTCTGCGTTTGGAGTGCAGCCACTGAAAGGAACAATGAAGAGGATGTGAGGGACTCTTAATTATCCTGTGTGCTAAGCTGCATGTTTGCTCGTCACATAGAAATGATAAGTTCCTTACAGGTAGTCCAATCATCTAGGCAGTTTCTGTGCTGCAGGCCCATACCAGAGAGTGTGAAAGAATAGTAGAGCACCAGTTAAAAGCTTTTTCCTGACCCCAAAGGAATTGAGCTTCATAAGGAGGTATTGTGGTTGCTGACATTTCCTTAGAATAAGATCTGTGTTGGAGAATGGAGCGCTGGGTGACCACCACCGTTGACTTCTTCGCTGTCATCGTAGGATGCAGAAAAGAGCAGGTATGCAACACGGTAGATTTTGCAGCCACGGTAAGGGGAAATGGCCAGAGGTGCTCCGCGGGATGATTTGCACTTGGGGCACGGACCTGTTCTCAGTGAGATGTTCACAGCTCTGGATCTTGTTTTCTAATCTAGTCATGCTTTGAACGTCTCCACAGCTTGTTCCTGACCTGTCTGCTGTGTTTCTTGGTCGTCATTTGTTCACTAATGTTCTCTATCCAGCCTCTGGGCCCTTCCCAGAACAGCTGTATGAGATTAAACATAGAGAAATCTATAAGTTGACTTCTGAAAGTATTAGCTTAGGATTTATTTAGCAGTGTTGGACTGAAGAGGGGCAAAAAATATTCACGTCATACCTTTCTGCTTTTTGTAAAAACTTTTGAAAATCATTTTGGGATCAAATTCACAATTATGCCCTACATTTTGATAAAATAATAAAATACCTTGACGTTTGTCTTTGTAACATGAAAAGCTGAAACAGTTTAAGGGACATGAATGCTTCTAGCTCACATTTGTCTAAGTAAATAGACATTGCATTCTTGCCAGCAGATGTCAGCATTGCCCTTTATAGCTCAGTCAGAAGCAAAGCGAATGTTTGGAAAAGTATATTCTTGTGGGAGGATTAGCAGAAGTTGCCAGACCAAATAAGGAATTTGTGGATTTGCTTTTTTTTTTTTCCACCCTAAGCGTCCCAGCCCAGACTTTGAAGTATGCACAGATCCCCATTCAGATGTTTTGGTCAAGAGGGAGAGCTCACATTATTTTGCTCATGGACATACCATTGCAAACAGCAAAAATTAGTTAAGTGATTATTTTCTGCACACTTTCTGGGTGTCACAGGCTATCAGACAGACCCAATTTTTGTCGTGTGTTCGTACGATGCCACATTTACTGTAGCCCATCGTCTCACTGTGTCAGAAGCACATTGGTGCAGAAAGAATGCACCAAGGATGTATGTCCGCTACATTTCCCTGCCATTCTAATGAAGACCATATTTGGCTCTTTGAATGTTTTGGTCTCATGGCTGCACAGTAGGGAGGGGAAACTGAGGCCATGTGTGTTAAGAGAGAATACCCATCTTTTTCTCACCCCTCTTTCTGTGGCCCTCAGCCTCTCATTCCACCAGACTTTTGTCGGCTTAACTACAGATCTGCACTGAGCTCTCCCATTCACCTTATTGATTTTGCTGTCCAACTTTAAGATTTTCTGACAATTACTGAGGCTGGCACTGATTTACTGGAAATATTACAGCTATCTTTTCCAAATGTTTCATTTTCAAACAGAAATAAAGATATGTTTTGGAGGTTTTTGAATAGACTGCATTTTTCTTCATCTCATCAGCCTCGTGTGCATTTCTTAAACTGTTCTCTATTATTTGGAAAAGACTGCACATAAAGTAATATCCCTTTGTATGAACTCAACTTATAGTTTGTTAGTTTGCTGTGGGAGATGTCACACTCTGTAGTGTTTCTTAAGCTATAATGCATAAAAAACATTTAGTTGATGTATTATTTTACGTCATATGTTTGTTTGTTTTTCAAAGTTCGTGTTATCATCATTATTTGTATATTTATTGCCACAACAGGGCAATAAGACAAACACATGGGAACCAGAAAATGTTAGGAAACAAAAGAAACTTTATGGTTTGATGAATAACTCAACAAATGTTGGTCACAGCAGCTTTGGTTTATTGCAGAGATAATTGAGATTATATATATATATATAACAGCTGAAAACAAGTCAGGAGCAAAACCTACTGAGAAGAACAAAAAAAAATTTTTTTCAGGGTGAAGGTGTGGGATAGAAAACACCTGAACACCACCAGTTTACCTAAAACGTCATAGACTTGTATACAGCAATTATCAAAATACTTATTGTTGAGTCTAATATGACAAATACAAATTTGGAATGCTTGTAATTTTGATTCTGTCTTTTATTGCTGTCAAACTAACAGTTACAGTGCCTACCAAAGAAATTTTGCCTTTTGAACTTTTCCCAGATTTTGCTGCGTTACAGCCACATACTTTTTTGTATTTTATTGGTTCAACGTAAGTGAAAGACCATCACAGAGTAGTGCATACTTGTGAAATTAGAAGAAAAACTATACTATTTTCAAAATATCTGCCGATAACATGTAAAAACGAGTGTCACGCTTTGCATTTAGCCCCTTATTTCAATAAATTAACAGTGCAATCATTTGCCTTCAAAAGTGACCTAATTAGTAAAAAAAGTGTATGTTTGCCATTTCCCTTACATGGAGGCAAAGGCAGTGCAGGATGCATCAATAAGAAGATGATCTGGTCAGAAAAGACCAAAAGTAAACTTTTTGGCCTGTGTGTAAATATTATTCGTGGCAAAAAGTGGTAATACACATCTCTAAGGACACCCATCCTACTGTTAAACATGGGGGTGGCAGAATAATGTGATAACGTGTTAACACATACATGAAATACATTGCTGTTTTGGTTGTAATGTGTCAAAACGTGGGAACATTCAGAAGGCATGAATTCTGTTGCAAGGCAAAGTTGATACCTTATGTGCAGCGGTAACTAAGACGTAATAACAAGAGTGAGTCATTGATTTTTTCTATGCCTGCATTAATTAGGAAAAAACAGTAATGTCTTTTACTTCATTCTTTTCTGACCCATTTTGCTTCACAAAACTGGCAAATAATTCAGTCTCCAGAAGTGCAAACATTTGTAAAGATGCACCATAAAAGACCAAGAGGTGTTCCAATAAAAAGTAGCGGCCACACCACACTTTTCAGATTTGTATTCGCAAAAAAGGCTTGAAAACATGTCAAACTCTAAACTAAACAGTTTAGTTATTTTAGTTATTAGTTTAGAACTTTTGTGCTTTCTTTGTTCATTTGCAAACCTTTGACATGATTTAATAAACATGATTTAATATAATTAACATAATTATATGACACTGATACTGTGCTGACGTTAAGTGCCCATGTTTAATATCTCGCATGAATTGAGGCTTCAGAACCAGATTTAAGGAGTTCTAAAAGCCACACTATGCAGACATAAACATGCATTTAGCTAAAAACTTTACTTTGCAACTAGATGACAATGGAGCCGATCTACACTTTACCCCTTATTTAAATGCTTTAGCAAGGCAGAGCAAACAAGTTCTAGTTTC
The DNA here is from genome assembly GCF_011125445.2 of Fundulus heteroclitus. Lineage (NCBI taxonomy): Eukaryota > Metazoa > Chordata > Actinopteri > Cyprinodontiformes > Fundulidae > Fundulus > Fundulus heteroclitus. Next base: position 17,588,088 of record NC_046362.1, read on the forward strand.
ATTACACATGAATGATGCCCATTGGATTTAAGTGTTCATCTGTTTTTTTCTGCTCTTGTGAAAGGTTTTAATAGCTGTGTTAAAAACAAATTTTGCATCTGGCAAAGAAATTTTTTAAACAGGCAGAAAGTTTGCAATACTATCAGTCAAAGTGCAGAGAAATGGAGAGAGCTGGAGGAGAAAGTGAAGTTTTTTTTTTTTTTTTAAATGCTTGTCAGGAAGGACGTTGTGGTTTTAGGGCTGGGCCATTTTTCTCTCTCTCCCTTCTCATTTCTTTGGTCTTTTGTGCACACAAGAAAAATCTAACCCTTTTCTTGGGCCAATCTTTGGGCAATGTCAGGAATGTTCCCCTTGCTTCCTTGATGAAATCTCCCCCAAACACACACCTGCTAAGGTTTTTTTTTTTATGTTTTCAGCAAAAATCTTTTGGATATCCCCCTGCCCAGAATGTGCTGCAACCCATACCTATTAGTAGCCTGTACCGAAAACAAGTAAAGTTTTTAAATCAGTTTGTTCAGTAGTTGTGCCAAGCACAGCAACTTTCAGATTGCTCAAGATAGTGGAAACCAGCATTGTGTGCTGAAACTTTAGGCTGTCCTCCATTTTAAACGGATGTTCTTATTGGTTCAAGCCCAAAACTTGCATGGTTGGACGGAGGAAAATTGCCCTTAAATCTTGTTTTCTTTAGCTTTGTTCTTTTTGTTCATGTTACCAGTTGTGGTTTTTCCGATATGAGCAACACGGCTTACTGGCCAGGACAGCACAGCCTTTGGAGCGGTGCAAGAACTGTGGCTGCCGATCAAACTTTCTGTTCCTTACTGTCATATTTACTGCATGTTTACTCAGCAGCAAATGGTTGTCCTCCAAGTTGGTATCTCGTCCATAGCTTCTGATACCAGATTAAATAAAAGGGCTTTTCACTGTTTGTTTGATGTTTTCAGAAAACATTAATGTATTGATCAGGTCTAGTTTAAAACAAACGGATT